>NC_085878.1:48149987-48394987 GCF_034702125.1 Engraulis encrasicolus
TTTGGACAGTTGCTTTCTCCTCAACTTTTTTTCACATAAAATGAGTTTCACATTTAAAAGTAGTTTGTCTTCATTGCTTTGTTGTGAGTCTGTCAATTTAAATTTGTGGAATGTTCTAGACACTCATATCGGGAGCTGTGGTGGAGCAACTGGACTTCCTTCGTGTCAATGAAGCAGAGTGAGTCATTACTTTCACCGGGTGACGTCCCGTTGTTAACTCTCATCCTTGTATTCGCATCCACACTGGTGCAGTGATCCTCTAAAGTGTGTGTGTGTGGGTGTGCGTGCGTGCGTTAGGCGTTGCAAACCGAGACCGTACGGTTTGCATGTCACGGAACGGGGTAGTGGGCAACCGCACGGTGCCCACGGTTTCAAAAAAAAAAAAATAGTGACCACCGGCGGACGACGCTATTAAAATCCTACTACTTTTACAAGCATAAAACACAAAGACTACGTAGGATATTGAGTGTGGAAAGACCGATTTCTATCAGCCAACTGAAAGGCATAATGTAACAGCATGCGCCAGCTGACTAGGCTACAGTAGCCTAACAAGCAAGTGCAGGTCGGTCAGCAGCGTCACCCTGTCCCCCCTCGCTCTCCACGTTAGCGCAAGTGACTGTTCCCAGCCTTTATGCTGACCATTTTAAATTAAATGAACATGAATTTACAAACAATGACAGATTAGCAGAACAAAGTAGACTATGACTTACGTTACAGTAGCCTAGTGTAGGCTATATCCACGTGGCATTGAATGGGGATTCCGGACGGCAAAATGCGAGATAATTGAACATATCCATCAGATTCACTGCGCTGTCCTTAACTGCAATCAACTGTAGGCCTAATTATATGTAGCCAGTTAAACTCTGACGGACGGAAGGGGACTTTGTGCTGTTGCCTAGTTAACATTGATGTTTAACACTATAACAAAAATAAAATTTGACTGTTTTAAAAGGCTCAGCTTCACAGGAGTTTTGTGAAACATTCTTGTGCATACACTTCTAAAAAAAACCATCTTTTAAAATTATTTGTTACCTTAACTTTCACATTTTAACATAACATAACCCTATCACTTGTTCACTTAAAATTGAATTTGACTTCTGATTTTACTTCTATGCTCCTCACGGCCGGCAGTTTCATAATAGGAAGCAACTGATTCATAAGCGCAAAACTCGCAGAAAGCGGTATCAAAATAAAAGTCCAATTCGTTCTCAGTGTGTCATTAACCAAAATAGTCATACTGCACTGACCTAATGGTCCCATTACCTACAGGAGTGTAGCTGTTTTATTTTTACACGTCAAATGTGTTATAGCATGTAATATTTGAATATTTGTCAACTTAAAAGTTAGGACTTAGTTCTCCCTTTTTGTGAAATAAATGGAAGCATGTTAAAATCATTGATATCTTTCCTCTTTCAGTTGGGTTAAATGAAGTCAAATTCAACATACCCATGATAAGCTTACATTTTCATTCTAATTTTTATATAATACATTTTATTTAAAAAAAAAAAAAAACAGAACCGTACAAAACCGAAAACCGTGACCTTGAAACCGTGATATGGACCGAACCGTGACATTTGTGAACCGTACCACCCCTAGCGTGCGTGCATGCATGTGTGCGTGCGTGCGTGCGTGCGTGTGGGTATGTGTGTGTTGCAATATTTCAGAAAATTTCAGTTTTTCAGTTCTGGTTTATTCTAGGTGATTTGTATATTTTATTAGAATAGTTAGCCTGATCAGGGACTGAGGTTGCAAATTAGCTACCTAGCTATAAACCTTTTATGTATTGACATCTGCAAGCTGTATCATGGCCTTACCTTGTCATGTTTGTAATAATGTGCACTGCATTGTCCCTGTTAAATAAACTACAAATGAAAAATAAATAGTTGGGCTGTAACATTATACTTGTGCCTGAGAATATGTAATGCCTCCTTTTGTGCAGTCGCCATGGCCAAATGGAATTCCACTATTTAGCTTGAAGTTGTACATGTCCCGTAGGGGAGCTGCAATATTGTGAAAATCTTATTGTAATTCATGCACTCCGCTGTGTTGGGTCACAAAGTTTCCCTGAATGTTCACCATCGCCAGGGCTGAATTCAGTTCCTTTATTTAGTTTGAGGCTGTATCCTCGGAAACGTAGGCCTCTGAAATGCATGTACTCTCAGTGCTTTAAGTGGCAATAAATATGTACCAGTACTAAAAACAAACAAAAAATGTTGTAATGCCGTAGCCTATTATAACAACATGCTCCTGGACACGGAATTGTTTTCCGTGATGGACACAGAGAAGTGCTCTCTCTATAGGCTACTCCCACAGCTCTATGTTTCCACAGTCTTGTGTTTTCTCAGGATTTTTCTAATTTCAAATATTTTTTCAAAAAAAAAAAACATTTCCTACTGGCAGGTTAGGGTTAGGGATTGTTTTGGTATAGACACAGCTAGTTTTCTTTCATTCATTATATGAACTTGATAGCCTAGCAACCAACTGGAAAAGTTATTTCTCAAAAATATGTCTTTAATGACAGGTTAAGGTTAGGGAATGTTTTGGTCAGGGCACAACTTAAATTGCTATAGCATTATTTTGTTTAGGATTAGCATTTGGTATGTATTTTCTAATGATAGTTACACAGTGCTGTGGTAATTGCCTACAGAAAGCACTTCCGTGTGCCCACCACGGAAAACAATTCCGTGTCCAGGAGCATGGAAAACAATTCCGTGTCCAGGAGCACAGAATTTTGGCAAAATCCGTGCTCCTGGACACGGATTTTGTGTCCTTAACATCCGTGTCCAGGAGCACGGAATTTTTGGAGATCAGGCTGATTATAAACAGGTTCAACGTAAAAGGTCCAGGTACTCTAGAGGCTAAAATGGAGAAGGGTTGGTACTCCATACTGGTGTGTACTGACCCACTTAAATCACTGTGTACTCTGTTGTGTGGCATCAGGGAGTTGTATACCCAACAGGAGTGCTCCGGTCTTGTGAAGTGCTTATAGTAACGCATGCCCACTACTCTGTCTGGTGTAAGGATCCCTGAGTTCAGGAGCTTTGAGGAGCTGGAGATGCCCAAGCACTCCAAGGTGAAGCGACAGACCAGCACACCCAACGCCTCGGACCTGGAGCAGCAGCCTGAGATCAACATGGAGGAATGGAAGCAGAAGTCCACACAGGAGATCATGCAGAAGTTTTATGTAGGTGGCTATGTGGTCTTCCCTAGTACTTCTCTAGTTCTTTTCCTCTTTTCCCTTTTCTCTTCATGTGCTTCTTCTTTTTGTTTCTTCTTCTTCTTCTTCTTCTTCTTCTTCTTCTTCTTCTTCTTCTTCTTCTTCTTCTTCTTCTTCTTCTTCTTCTTCTTCTACCTCTTCTCCTGTCTTTCCTTCTTTCTGTTGTGAGAAAATGTTCAGATTAGCATATTTGTTTATGATACACATACAGACACATAATACAGCTTTGCCTATTATTATTCATACTGTTTTACACATTGTCTAACACCATTGAGCTGCTAGCTGCTAGCTTTGACCTCAATGTTGTGTATATTGGGGTTCTTTTCAACATGCTTTTGCTTTGTGCTGCACACAGGACTCTGACTGCCTGGCCAGTCAAGCCCAGTTGGCCAGCATTCTCATCCATAAGGAGGGGCCTCAGCTCCTGGCCAAGGATGGTAGGTGTCATAGAGATAATGTACCATATATTCAATAGGCAAGAGTGATATCAATCAATTAATCAATCAATCAAAATGTATTTACAGTATATTGCACATATATCCCAACTGCCTAGGAGACTGAAAGTGCGCACAACTACATATAAAAAACTATTAATACATGTATAATGCTAATACAAAAAAGATGACTAACTGTGAATGTCGACACACTCCTTTTTTGCCAAGTAAAAAAGCACTGGTCCTTATCTTGCTGCACTTTGCGAGGTGTTGGCTGGAAAGTTCTAAAAAGAGGAAGTTCATAACTACTACTATTAGTTCTCTAAATTGCAGATGTTATCATTAGTGACTTCAGCTAATTTTTGAAGTCACACCCTTTAAAAACAGGAACGCACACTGTTTGTATGTTGTTGCCATTATTCTGTTGTCAGAGCAACTATTTGTCTAGCCCAGAGACACAACACCAAACAAACAAAAAAAGATAACCAATCTCCACGTTGTTTTAGTCATGTAACTATGCCGATCGAAGCTGCCATTTTGGTCTGGAGTCACTTGAAACTGCATTTCCATTGGACAATTTCCTAAACAGAAAATAAGAGGTTGTATTTGTTCAAGGATAGCCAAGTCGCAGGACAATCAATATTAATCCAGTGAAAGAAAACGGATAGTCAAGCAGACTTGCTGACTTTTTTAGTGAAAAATATAATTTTATAATATGTGTGGTAACTATGTGGTTTTGACCTTTGGATCAGAGGGTTGCATGTTCAAAACCTACCCTGAGTAAAGCCATATTTCTTCCATGGTTGAAAAGTGTCCTTGTGCAAGGCACCTAACCCAATTGATCCAGGGCCTGCAGTCTACGGTATACTTTGTAACGTTTTTATCCAGAGCAACTTACAGTGACGTGTAATGCTATGTAATGTAAGTAAGAATATCCACCTGTGTTTGTCCTTGACCCCTGTGTGTCTGCAGCGACCCTGAAGGAGGAGCTAGAGCGGATCTACAGGAGAGCTGGAAGCAGGAAGCTTTGGTCAGACTTTCTCACCTTCCTTTCCTTATTTATATTTACCTTTTATTCTCTCACCTTCTCACAATAGTCTCACTGCCTAAGCAGTATCATGCATATGCACAAACTTACACTTTCTGTCAGTGCAGGAGTCTTTCTCTCTTTCTTTCTTCCAGTGCTGGAGTCACATAAATGACCTTGATTAACAGGCTAATAATCTAGTCAGATTAACACTATCTTTCTTAATACACTGTGTCCCAAAAGTTCATGCACCCCAATGGGCAACATTGTTGTCTGTTGCAACCCACAATGGGTTGCACCTGGACAGAAATATGTTGTGAGGTTTTTGAAATATGTCTTCTGTTTAAAGTATTTCTTCTTTTATATATTTCATCTGTTTGTGACAGGTCTCTATACATTTCTTGGTTTGTCAGGAAAACGTGTCACGGAGAGAACCTTTTTGTTGCCAGGATGACCAAACCAATGTAATGAGAAACTGCACTCTCAGAGTCTCAAGTCTGTGGTTAAGCCATTGCTTTGCGCAGGGCAATGGAAACTCCTGGGTTATCCTGAACTTTTAGGTCATCCACAGCACACCCTCTACCACCATAAATCACCTCCATCTGTGGTGACTTGTTGTGTCGTGCATGATTTTTGGGACACGGTATACAGGTTGGATCTTGATATTGGATCCATGAGGCAACATAATTACATATTTCTGCCAATATAGTGTGCTGTCATCTCTATCTGTCTGCTACCGTTGATTGATATCTCACCCACGCACACACTTCCCCAAACCCCCTACTCTCTTGTGTAGGCTGGCGGTACGCTACACTGCAGCCGTAACCGGGAAGTTTGCCAGCTCTATAGCTCCCCATATCACCACTTTATTGGTCCATGGCAAGCAGGTAAACCGTAAGCGAGGGCATTGCCCATTGGGTCACTGCATGCCTCGGGCATCCTCTAACACTCAGACTCTCTTAGGGAGCTCTGAGGCAAGTAGGTCTTCCATTAATCAGGCAAGTGCCAGCTTCACTCACCTCTCCATACTGGCAGCCATCTTGAAGAGCGCTTACCTTGTCCTGTACGTTAACTTGTTTTTCCCTCCCCACTCCGTCCTTCTTGCTCACGTGAGTCTGTCTACCTGTCACTGGTCACAGTTTTTCCTCATGTATCTGTTTATTTGTTTATTTATTTTCTTGTTTAGACATGTATTTGTTTGTTCCAAAAGCTTTTTTTATTTATCTGTTTTGTTCAGGAAGCTGTTGGACCAAAGGATTCCTAGTTTACTGTAATTGTAACGATGAATAACATTACTCAATATTGGAAACCCCTCTCAACTATGTATTTTTAATGTGAATTTGGTGCTACACTAAGTTAACTTGAAATAGATGGCATTACTGAAATGGTGCTTGATTTTAATGCCCGCAACAAGAAATAGATCTTGGGGTAAAGAATTGATGGTTGTTGTTATTGTTATTGTTTTTGTTGTTTTGTCGTTGTTGTTGTTGTCATTGTTGTTGTTGTTGTTGTTGTTTCTAGTATTCCACCCTATCCTTCCTTACTCTCATACATGTGATATTTAGACATGTGTGTGACAACTGGTGTACCAGTCTCTAGAGACAGTCACAGTGTGCTATTTTGGAGTCACACAGCAAAAACATTGCAGGATGACACTGAATATTTGATTTTAACATCCACACAATCCCAAAAACAGGGAGAGGTTCCTACCCAGTCTATTGCAACCTCTAAAATGTTAACGTATGGTTATACTAGCCATACACAAGCATTCTACAGGTATGCACCGCACCTGTATAGAGTTTATTTTGGGATTGGCTGATGGACTTCGCTGCAAACATGCTACAGCTTGGTCATTTACTCTTATATGATGTCTTCAAAAGCGTTTTTACATTTGATGTCTTGTCATTTTTGTTCCTTTTGAAAACCAAATAGAAAGAAATTTAGATACTAGTGAGACGGTGGAAACCTTTTGGTCCAGCAGCCATTATGCTTTATTTATTTTGGTAAGGTAAGGTACATTTTTGTGAGTTTGTGTTGTGCTGTTCACTTTACTTGGCTCCTCACAGCTCCTCCTGTGTTGTTGTTGTCGTCGTCGTCATCGTCACGCGTGTGCAGCTGTGAATTAGTATGCCAAAAGGTCCACTTAATGATTTTCTCTTTCCCTCACAGGATTTCCATTTGTTAAACAGAAAAAAATACAATTCCAGAAGGCCATTCATGCAGATCATAAAATTAGTGAACATTAAAATATGTCCACCACCACAGACCCATTTAAGAGAGACAATATTTATGGTGGCGGGAAAAAATTAATTGCCCAAGTCAGGGAACAGTGACTCTCAGCAGCTTCGCGTATTCCCTGAACAGTTTTATCATTCTCGAAACGCAGTCCCCCTTCTCCTGATAGGTGCTGCCTGCATCCTTCTGGGAAGGAGACCTGGAATACTAATGACTTGTCTCTGTCTGGGGGGAACGCGGGTGTTCGTTTGCAGCTGTCCCCTATTTAGATCTTTATTCAAATGAGCTCTACCGCTGTCAGTGGAGGGGGGAGAAGTTTTATCAGGATAGTTCTTGAGGGAGTGGGATTTTCTCTCTCTCTCTCTCTCTCTCTCTCTCTCTCTCTCTCTCTCTCTCTCTCTCTCTCTCTCTCTCTCTCCATCTCTCACTCTCTCACTCTCTCTCTCTGAGTCTTATTTACGTTCAGTTACTGTCAAAGGTTCATTTTTTTCTTTTTTGTGTGAAAGCAGTGATACAATCATCTGTCGCAAGTCCACAGTATATTGCTTCAGGCCAGTCTGATATCTCACCTTCTGAAGATGTGACAAAATCTTACCAGATAAAAACTGTAATGACACAAAAAACACCCTCGCATGAAAGTGTCAGATAAGAAGCCTATCATATATGTCCTAATTTTGTTCAATTATTGAATTCTGAAAATTCTCTCTGCTACACAAAGCTTCATATATCCAAATGCAATACAGGTACAAACACATTATATTAGCAGACCTGATGTAATGTCAATTTGCTGAACGTCATTTCACTTCATTTGGCTTTTTTGTCTAACATTCCTTGCCCCTAGGTAGCCGGCCTGTTAGTGGTGGTGGTGGTGTGATTGTATCTATGTGTGTGTGTTTGTTCACCAGGTCTGTTGTGCGACTCGCGGCCAGTCTCTTATCTAAACTAGTGGACAGCCTTGCCCCAAGTATTACTAGCATTTTAGTGCATAGCAAACAGGTAAGTACACACCAGTCAGAACGAGGCACATGCTTTTCAATTGACCTGAATGAAATTCCATATGTGTTTTGAAGATAATGGGCTGTACAAAATGGTTATCTCTAGGTATTTTAATGTTCACTGATTATATCTACGAAATAGGGCTTTGAAATAAATTGAAAAATGATGCGCCTCAAGATCGATCTGAATGTAGAATTTACTGGCTCCAGGCTCCTATTGGCGAATAGGAGATGGCTGTGTGCCATGGCATGCTTCATATCACACTGCTCACTCATTATGCTTTAGCACTGCAGCTAAGCTATCTAGGCTAAGCTACACTTTTGCTATTGCCATTGCTCATGTGTGGTGGTGGTGCTACTGCTAACAAGTTTGTGTTGATATTTTTTCAATGGCATTACTATGGGAAAATGAAGCAGCTCAAATTTAACCAGGTTACTGACTGTTTAAAACCATTTTAAGGTTACTCACCCCTACAGCAAACGCCGACAGTTACCCCCTCCAACCTGTTTTTTCCCCTCAATCTTCCCTTTTGCCAACAACAAATACCCACCCACCCACTCCCTTGTGTGCCCCGCAAGTTTTATTGTCTCATTATCGCTAAGAACCTGCCGCCATGAAATCTGCATATAGATGGCATCCCAGGTGGGTGATTGCAAGGTGGTTGATTTGGAGGTCTAGAGAGGTCATCAGCTGAATAAAACAATGAAACGGCAGACCGCCTTGTGTGAAATTGCAGGGCGTTTTTTCATTATTATTGTTATTACTATTATTTAGTTTTTTAGAGCTCTTCATATTGTTTATCATCCCCTAGCGCCTTCAGCAGCCTCCATTACAGAATAGACTACTGTTTACTTACAGGCTCTTCATGGCTGTAATATGTCCCACACGCGCACACACACACAAAACACACGTCACACACACAGGCACGCACACCATGACTGTTATAGGTCCTAGGAAGATTGTTCTGTTTGACTTAAGAAGACGGACCACATTATACAGCAGTACACATGGCCAAGAGCAAGTACACAAGAGCTTGGCTTCTCTGCATATTGATGAACAAAGTCTTCCTGTGTAGTGCAGCAGAACGAGTAATGTTTTCCTCACATATCTAATGAACAAAGTCTTCTGTAGTTCAACAGAACGAGTCATGTACTCCTCCTCATATACGGTATCTGCTTCCGAGATAGACTGAGTAGATGTTTGTGTCCTCTGGGAGTTGCGTGTCCTCAGCTGAACTATGCAGAGTAGTAAATAGAGTTAGCAGTCAATGGGGTTGTGAGTAATGGGTCAATTGTGTACATATATTGATTGCAGTCCTTCTCTGGCTGAATTCCTGAGTCATACAGTGGGCCATTGCTGTTTTTAGGATGAAGATTCAAATGGATTTTGTTAGCTTGTTCAATTTCGGCACTGACAATTGCTGACATTGACATTAAACATTGGCATTGAGCTCTTGTTCCAAGATACAGTCTGGAGACCCCTGTAAATGTTACATTTGAACTTCCATCAGTACAAAGTACATTGACTGAAGTACCATCGGAATGAATAATAATGTGCTAAATCCTGACATTCATGTTTTAGGAGATCAACATTGCTCTAAAACCACTGTAAATACAATGTTCAGTGAAGGCAATGTACTTATACAAGTTCAGAGGCAATCATCACAACATTATAGTGTGTTGAATGTTAACGCCTTCATGTTTGAAAAGATAGGCCACAGTCCTCATACTACTGTTAATACAATGTTCAGTGAACATACTGATACAAGTTCAGAGTAAACAATCATCTCTTTGTTCCCTCTTGTGTGGTGGTGGTGGTGGTGGTCGTTCCTATGGTGATGGACCTTACTTCCTTGCCCGCCTCATGCCAGGTCACGCTGGGCCTGTTTGGCCACGAGGAGGAGGTGATCACCAACCCTCTGTCCCCCGGCGTGATCAAGGGCATCATCTACAGCAAGTGCGGCCAGGAGCGCGAGGCCGTGCTGCAGCAGGAGCTGGTCATCCACATCGGATGGATCATCTCCAACAACCCAGAGCTCTTCAGCGGCATGCTCAAGATGCGCATCGGGTATGTCTAAGAAAACTGCTCCATACACATTGGGTGCATCTAAGAAAACTGCTCCATACACATTGGGTGCATCTAAGAAAACCGCTCCATACACATTGTGTACGTCTAGAATCAAATACAGTAGGCACACATCTCCTCATTTTGCATTGATCAAGAATCATAGTGGGTATGCCTTAAGATCACATAGACACACACACATCTTCTCATGCTCAAGATATTCATCGGGTGTGTCTTAGTGTCCCGATAGGGATTTTACAGCTCTCCTCATACACTGCTGCATTGGTCAAGATACACATCAGGTATGTCTTAATATCCAAGACTGATGGGGGAGGGGGACTACAGGTTACAGATGTCCTCGCATTACATTGGTCAAACTATGCTTTGGGTATGTCTTAGCAGCTAACTTAAAGTTGATGGGAAAGGGGGGGGGGTTAGAGGTCTTATGGCATTGCAGTGGTCAAGATAAACGCATGGAGCATGTCTTAACATCCCAAGGTGATGAAAGAGAGGAAGTGCACACGGGTCAAAGACGTCTTGGTCATTCAGTGTTACGGACACCTTCCGCCGACTGTAACTGCAAAAAAACACGATTTTAAAATTGTTTCAAGTGAATGGATGACAGCCGAGGCTTTCATGAATTCCCTGTAACAATAAATAAATAAAAAGAGTCATGTTTTTTACAGTTAGCAGAAGGCATCCGTTACACTGAATGACAATGCCATTTTGCACATCTTTGACCCACACGTCTGCTCAAATTACATTGACCAAGATAAGCGTCGGATATGTCTTAGCTTCCCTAGCTGATGTTGGGAAGGAGAGGTACTGTTGTATTGGGTTTTTGCAGGTCTCCTGGTATTGCACTGGTTAAGATAGACATCAGATATGGACAACTCCTTAGCCATCCTGAGGCTATGGGGAATAGCCTAGTGTGTTTTTACAAGTCCCCCTGGAACTGTGTTCCTCGAGATCTGTGTCTGGTATGTGGGCGACTTGTAAACACCCTGAGTCTATGAGAATACATTATTGTTTTTTACATGTCTCCTATTCTGTGTCAATGTTTGAAAAGCAATAGCAGAGTGTTTTTATAGGTTTCACTTTAACTGAATTATTTATTATGTTTGTGGGTAATGTTAGAACAGCACCAAGGGTTTTTTTTTTTCAAACACAGAATGATCATTTGACATTGTTTTCAGGATTCATTAACTCGTAATGGGGTGAACAGAATTTCCAAATGTATGGTGGACCCTCCCCGGGTTATAACCACACTAAGCAGTTTGTAAGTTGTGAGGGAGCAGTTCTGTTTCTAATTTGTAGAGCAACCGAAGAGGGGAAAATGTAATTTAATTTTCTGGTGTTAGTTCATGAGCATAGTTTATGTAAATGTTGTGCAAGCACGCGTTTCCATACATAGTTTAGGTACACAGTGCAATGTTGACACACCCGCAAGGGTTCGAGAACCCTGTTAACCATCTGCCCCCTAGATGATAACTCCTGTATCGTTCGTAGTGCTGTAGCTTTTCTAAAGAAAGTATGTGCACTCGTTTACACACGGTTATGCATTTACTAATTAAGTCACACAGCAAGCATCCCCCGGACTGTAGTTGAATTCCAAAAAGCTGTAAGCCACTGGCCTTTCTCTCTCAGTTTGAAGAGATCCAGAAGAAACCCAGTTGCTTTGTGGATAACATTACCTGGAGGATCTGTAATGTTACCAACTGGGTCAATGACCTTTTTTTTGGGGCTCCAGTGATACAACCTCAGCTAATGCCCATAAAGTAGTATTTGGTAATGCCTCTTAGATAATTTACACACAAAAAATACATACAATAGTGGCATTAGCTGTGATTGCACCACCCTAACGCCAGTACTACTAAAACGGCATTGACCCAAATACTGTATCGTATTGCCTTCAGGTGGATCGTTCAAGCCATGAAGCACGAGCTGAAGATCCGTGCCAGTGACATGCAGGTCCAGGACATCTACCAGATGTCCCCAAGTGACATCAAGCAGCTGCTCATGGACGTCCTCCAGTCCCAGCACACCAGCAGGTACAATCACTCCACACGCCCATTTGTTATTGTACAGGACTGTAAAAATGAATTTGCCATTGTTTGGGACAAATGAAGCTCTCTGATTCTGATTTTAACTCTTGGAGGGTATCGGCTGTTCCTGAAGTACCAAGGCTAGACTTGCTGCTCCTCCTGAACTACCAAGATCAGAGTGTGTGTGTGTGTGTGTGTGTGTGTGTGTGTGTGTGTGTGTGTGTGTGTGTGTGTGTGTGTGTGTGTGTGTGTGTGTGTGTGTGTGTGTGTGTGTGTGTGTGTGTGTGTTTGCGCCTATATTTGTGTCCGTTCCTACGTGTGTGCACACCAGCCAGTAAAGAAGAGTCACTCATACTAGACGAGGCCCATAGATATGAACACTAGATAAAGCATTAACCACATCTTTGTGTTAGAACAAATGTCCCAAGTCAGATCACTTGGAGCAAGCAAGGGGAACTTATGGACTAGTATGCAATAATGTACTTCTATTGCATATTTAGAAGTGAAATAAAAGTGCTACCCAAGTGCAGTGAAACGTTCAGATCATCGCCAGTGTATGGTCTGACTGTGACCGAAACATTTGCACACTTTTTATTCATTTTCTAAATATGCAATAAAGGCACACTATTGCGTCGGCATTAAGGTGTGCGAGTTCCCCTTGCTCGTTCCTAGTTCACCCATATGCGCCCATCAGGCATCAAGTCCAATGGCGCAGTACCTCCATTGGGAACTATGTCAAGTCAGATCGCTGCCATTTATTCCCAGTACTGTATATTGCTGCGCTCAATCGGTGACAATGCGATACAATACAGGCATTATTCTGTCGGTGCAGATAACATCTATGGAGAATATCAATGTAGCGTCCCAAGAGGGTGGCCCCAGGGTTAGGCCAGGCCAAAAGGCTGAGCACGGCATCTAGTGTTCATATCTATGGAGGTCTATGTGCTGCATCTGCTGTCAATGTTGCCAAATTACCTAGACTATTACCTGAACTTGTTGAGTAATTGTGTCTCTGTGTGTGTGTGTGTGTGTGTCCGTGCATGCATGTATGTGTGCATGTCCATGCATGTGTGTGTCTGTGTGTGTGTCCATGTGTGCGTGTGTGTGTGTGTGTGCATGTCTGCGTCCATGTGTATGTGTGCCCCTGCATATGTGCGTGCACATGTGGATGTACACCCGTGTGTGTGTGTGCGCCCATGTGTGTGTGCACCCATGTGTGTTGGCCCCCATGCGCTTGTGTGTATGTCCGTGTATGTGTGCTTGCGTGCGTCCCCATACCTGTGTGCGTCTGTCCCCATACGTGTGTGTGTGTGTGTGTGTGCCACAATCCATCTGTAGGTCATGGCTGCACAGACGGCAGATCGACGGCTCCCTCAACCGCACCCCACCGGGCTTCTACGACCGCGTATGGCAGATCCTGGAGAGGACTCATGGTGGCATCATGGTGGCCGGAGACAATCTGCCACAGGTAAATAATGAGCTATCAGAACTGCTTGTCATTACAGTTCCCCATGTCCTTCGCTGTGGCTTGTAGCCTCTTGCGTCTGTGGAGAAAACAATTAAGTTTCCCTGCTGTCAACCTAGCCAGAGCTACTTTTGGGGGCATTCTCCCCATTCAACATTCCAATTGCAAAATGAGATAATGACTTTTTGAAATCTGCTTTTCCAAGATATTTAATAAAAGTTTGGTCACCAATGATTCTTACCGTACACGAGGCCACAAACAACAGTAAAGGATGTGAGGAACTATAACGACTCGTACCCTTTGTGTCTGCTCTAACATGTTGTGCTCCCTCCACACTGATCTCTAATGCTGTACACATGAACACAAATGTACTCATAACATATGCTTTTAAAAGTGTGCAAGTCAGTAGAATATGTTAACTGATAAATACAAATCAACAGTATGAAAATAAGATTTGAGCGTGTTTTCTCAGCAGTGTTCATGTTAAGCTGCAATTCATGCCTGATGAGGTTTTGAAGATATTACTATCAATGTATTATTTGTTAGTATTAATTTATATAGTTGGGTAAACTGTGTGTGATATGAGGTTTGGATCAGCTATGGTTTGAAGGACCTGAAATTGTGGGGTTTTTTCAGCAACCCACCCTGTCGGACATGACCATGTATGAGATGAACTTCTCCTTGCTTGTGGAAGACATGCTGAGAAACATTGTGTTGCCTGAATACAGGCAGATTATCGTTGAGGTAAGAACACATTTTTTTTCACAATATGATCAAACCATTTTGAAATCCTTTTATTATGCTAATTTAAACCATGCTGTGCGGGAGCGGCATTCTGTACAGCACAAAACTGCAGACCAGCTGCAGCATCAATGCATATTTACCTTCAACAGTTTCTGCAGTTTTATATATATTTTTGACCCATCAGGTCTTAATGGGTTAATGTAATTAAATTACCGGTATCCATTAAATAATCCATTACAATATTGTGTGTTAAAGAATGAAAGGCTTTGTTTTGGAAAAGTTTGACAACTATTGACAATGTTTTTTTTCTACAGCTCCTCATGGTTGTGTCCATTGTACTGGAGAGAAACCCAGAGCTGGAGTTTCAGGAGACTGTGGATTTGGATCGCTTGGTCAAAGAGGCATTCAGTGACTTCCAGCGTGACCACAGCAAGACTGATGGAGTAGAAAAGAAGGTGGGTGAATATTTGGCAAATTATGCCATACAAAGAAACAGTTCCTAGGTGGAAAGGGTTTCTTAAAATGTTTTTTACATTTTTTTTGTGAAATCTACAGTACTCTAAATTTTAGTCAGGACACCCACCTACTCTATATTCTATAATCTATACTATTCTATTCTATTCTATACTCTATAATCTATATTTTCTATTTCACTATCATTCATTGATGGAGACTAGGACTGCCAAACCAAATTGCTCATTGTGATGAAACAAATAAAGGTGGGCCGATGGGACGATTCCACTCCCATTTCCAGCATAAGCCCATATTGGATTTTGCATTGGTCCTCTTCAATATTTTTTTTCCTGTCAACGTGTCTGTGTCCTGCAGGTTAACATGGAGGCCTTCTACAACACCCCAGCCCTGGGCAAGAGAGGCACCTCCAGTTACCTGACCAAGGCCGTCATGATCCAGCTCCTTCAGGGCGAGCTCAGGCCAAGCAAGGATGACCCTTGTTCCGTCAGCTAAACATGCGTTTGCACACACACACACACACACACACACACACACACACACACACACACACACACACACACACACACACACACACACACACACACACACACACACACACACACACACACACACACACACACACACACACACACACACACACAGAGGAGTAGGCTTCCTTCATGCACACACACACACACACACACACACACACACACACACACACACACACACACACACACACACACATGCAGTTTACTCATGTACGCACGCACACACACACTCCCACGGGCATAGGCTTACTACACTCATACACACAACAACAACCACACTGGGTGATTCCTGTACTGTAGTTGGCTATAGGCCTGTTAGCCTGTTAGTCTGTTTTGTGTGATTTACAAACAGGCCTTCAGTCGGTTGGCTGGCTACTACTAATCTTTTAGAAACTCCATGTAATAACCTCAAGAAGCACCAGCAGAGTTTGTTGTGTCAAGAGAGAATACAGGTCACATCGATTCATTGTTACTGGGGTCATTGACGTTTTTTAGTAGCAGATGTCAGGTGGCACAATATGGTTATATTATCTATACAGCTACTGCTACTTGTGTAATAAATAAATAAATAAATAAATAAAAGTAGAAACCATTCATATGCTTTTAAGGCAATCCAGTGAAAGCAAAAAAAAACATTTAGTGGCATTGTGGTTGCAACATCCTGATGTCTGCTACTAAACAAACGTCAATGACCCACTAAAAGCTGAAAAGGAGAATGTATTTGTTTAATAGAAAGCATTTGCCTACTAGACCCTGCATGTTGTTGCCTTGTAGGGCACAAAATGTGGAATATTGTTTGTAATGTCAAAGTGAAGTCAACAGTTTAACCAACTGTCTTAGCATGAACCTTTGTCACTGTTTGCATTTATTTTTGAAAATTCACTGTGATAGATCATGTATTAATCCGAACATACCTTTAAAACAGTATATCACTGTTTTCAGAGATTCAGATGAATGTTTACGGTTAGGTATTTCTAGCATGTGTAAAAGATGACTATCCTTTGCTTCTGGAATTTGCTTTCCAGTAGCAATGTTTTCAATGTCAACCATCAGAACATCTGTCCTGTTTGAGAGAAGAATAAACTATCATTATCAGTAATGCTTAATGTCCTTTTCTTGTGGCAATAAGTCATTTTTATGTTTGCAGATAATCGTTCAGCATTCACACACACACACACACCAGGCCACTAATATAATGTTGATTGAAGCACATCATATCTCACAATGCAGATCCCAATATTCAGCCTGTTGTCAAGGACATGGGGGAAGACACACATGGTTTAGATTAGCATTGTTTAATGTGACTGTTTTACCGTCGACTATATGACCAGTAGATGGCATAATTGTTTCGCAGCATGGATGTGCTGTAGGGTTTTAATGACTCATATGTGTCAATTATTGATTGAACATTTCACTTTCAAACTTCATCTATTACCACAGCATTACTTTATATGTTATCAGGTTCACTGAAACGCCATTGGGCTATATTGGATTAATGGTTTTGAAAGAATCATTCTTTCCTTTTTTTAATCAAACACTGGAAAGAAATGAGCACATTCAGTCCTCCCCATCTCTTTAATGAAGGTGATCTGAACTCCATCTCTGTTCATTGCCTCTGCAAGTAAGGCTGCTCCATAAAACTTAATTGTGTATCTCTACTTTTCAGTGGAGTTGTGGGTTTAATAGGCAATTTATCTCTCTAGCTTCCACCCGTCAGGTCATCCTCCTCTTCCTTCCTCTTTACCCCCCATGATGCTCTTCATTCTTTTTTCTGTTGCTCAACCTACCACGCCCACACTCATTCTCTCAAAATGTGGGGTCCATTGCTCGAGTATTAGCCTTATTGTCTGTGCCTGTATTATGTAGACACTTTGATTATGGTTTGGTTATTGGCCAGGGTAATGATAGTGGCTCTCACTCATGAGGGTGATGGGAAATTTTGAGGCTGTTTTTTTGCTAACCGTTTTTGCATTTTAGACAGTAGGATAGGTAATCTAATAGTGTGCAGTAGGGGGGTCAAAGCACAGAGAAATTAGCCACATCAATATGGTGGCTTTGATGGTTTATGCTTTAAGTAAAGAGACTTTCGAAAAATTGATCATCAAAACTGATGTCTCTATTTATACTGTATGTAACCTCCATACTGTAGATGCTTTGTAAAATATAAAATAGAACTTACCTTGAAGGACAACACCGGAGCAGCACAGATGTATTTCTTTGTGTTTTTATTCAAGTGCACAACATGACTAACGTTTCGATGGTTAGACCATCTTCATCAGAGTCCATGAAGATGGTCTAACCATCGAAACGTTAGTCATGTTGTGCACTTGAATAAAAACACAAAGAAATACATCTGTGCTGCTCCGGTGTTGTCCTTCAAGTGAAGATTTCCTGCCTCTCTCCCGTCGATGCACCAGATGATAAAGCAGAAGCGCGAGGAACTACCCTTTTGTTTATAAAATAGAACTTACTTACCTTTTTTATATTCTCTAATACTTGCATTATTTGAACTCACTATTTGTGTTCAGCCACATTTCAATTATTCCAGTCTACTATTTTTACATATTCTAAATAAATACATGACTCTCATACCACAAGTGTCACAACAGCGGTATCAAAAATAAAAAAGTTGGAAATGGGGGATATGTAAGTGTAAATTCCGTTTCAAAATGCGGTTATTTCCTGGTGAGGTATATCTGCATTTACATTCTGTGCTCATACATCAACGTGTGCTCGTCTGAAGACAGAGATGGACCAGCTACAGAACAGCTCCAACTCTACCCACCTCCCCTCAGGACAGCTGGTAAGCGTTGGCTTGCGGGGGCTTTGCTCCGTCATCAGAGTCCTGTGAAACATCATGGTTGTGGCAGTCCTGGTCCGTCACTTCCAGAAGGAGAAATTCACCCTGCACCTCATGCTGAACCTGGCAGTGTGTGACATCCTGTCCATGCTCACATTGCCCGTGTGGATCCTCAACCTTCTGCTGGGCTGGTCCATGGACCTTGTGCTCTGCAAGTTCTTCTGCTTCGTCACCTACAGTACATCTGTCTGTACGGCAGCCTGCTGACCGTGTCCTTGATGAGTGTTCAGCGTTACCTGCTGGTGTTATACCGGCCCCGCTGGGACAAGCTGGGCAGGAAAGGGGAGAGGCTGCTGCTGTTGTTCCTCTGGGTCGTGTCCGGGGTCCTCTCCATCCCTGCCGTGGTCACCTATCACGTCGTCGGAGACGAGGACGGTTCCAATAGGAAGTGTCAGCAAGTTCCAAGCTCGGAAGCTCAAAAGGTGGCGGCTCTTCTGTCTGAAACCGTGCTGGGGTTCGTTATACCATTCGGCGTCACTGGCACCTGCTACTTCTGCCTGAACAAGAAGGTCCAGCAGAAGACGGTGGTGTCATCCCAGAAGCTGACCAAACTGGTGAGCCTCATTGTGGTGACTTTTTTCATGTGTTGGATACCTTACCACATCGTCAACGTGCTGACCATCTTCACCCCATTAGAACCTGGCTTACATCTGCATCGCCTGCCTTATGATGGCGCCAGGCGTGTTGCTCAAGGCATCGCTTTCATAAACAGCTGCGTGAATCCATTTCTCTACGCGTTTCACTACAGGGCTCTGCGTCTAACTGATGATCGGCCAAGTAAAAGAAACACCACCAAAAATTCAACCAATCTCTCAGATCGTGTCACAGAAACGGATGTTCGTGTAATATGACATAGAGATCTTTATACCGGTAGGCTACTGTGTGATTTTTTTGGGTTTTTTTGCAGTGCTTGGCTACTATATATTACATTGTACATGTTGTTCAATTGGCAAGACCAGGTGTGTGCTGGGGCTGTCAGCAATGTCTCATGGTGGAAAGCAATACCCGCTCACCCACAACAACCTACGAATTAACAATATCCTATGCATGCATATTCAAAAGCAAGGGTGAGGTTAGTGGTTTTACTGTAGTGTTAGTTTTCTGCTGTAGCGATTGTTAAGTAGCCTAAGTTGCATACAGAGAGCTTGAAGTCACAAAAATAGAGACATTTAAATTAGTCTTCATGATCATAGTCATAATTGTAGAACCTACTACAGATTATTCTGAAAAATCTTTTGAATTGTATTGAATTGAATCACTAGGTGGCACTAAAATGCAATATATCAATGATTCTTGTCTTTAAAAATATATATCTGATGGTGGTGATGGGACACATTTTGAGCAATCAGAAAATAATGATAAATACTGACCATGTGGAGGGTGATAAACCATCTGCTAGTAGCTCACTTTGCCTGAGAAAACAGAAAGATTAGGTCTTTAAAGAATAAACATTGTGTTGAGCCCAGAGTCAAACAGTCCCAGGTTTTTAAATAATAATATAATATAATAATATATTTAAATAATATAATATGTACATTTGTACTTGTCATTTAGGCCTTCTGTACATTTGTACTTGTCTTGGCACTTGCCCCAATAAAGCTGAAATCATGGGCGTTTTTAGACAGGGGCCAGGGTGGGCCTGGGCCCCTGTAGGATTGGTCCAGGCCCCCCCTAGGGCCCCTGCGCCAGCCAATAATAATAATAATAATAAAAATGTCTAACAGCAACGTGCATTGACGGATTCCAAGTGCAACACACACAGGAAGGGACTAGGAGGGTCAGTTGTGCAGGCACAGGCACAGAGGGGGTACAGAATTGGGTCCTAGTGACATCACACATGTTGGGTAGGGGGGCCTTCGTCAATACTTTGCCCCCAGGCTCGGATGAGGTACTGCCACTGGCCCTGCACGCACTCCACCCTATTCGCGAGATGTTCCACCTGCTGCAAGCAGCTACCTGCAGACTTGTGAGCTAGAAAATGTGCAGATCCAATTGTCATCAAGAAAACTGTGATACACATTTTTTTTTTCAAAACCGCCCATCCCTAGTTTGTATGTTCTTGCCATTATATTTTTTCCATAATAATAATAATTGGTATAGCACATGTCAAACAAGGCATGCAGCTCATTGTGATTTAACAGTTAGATTAAATATGAAATTGGTAAGTTGGTTAACCCATTGATGCCAAATACTGTGCCAAATACTATCATTGACCGTAGTGCCAGGAGCTGCATGATGTAGCTTTAGGCTAATGAAATTCAACATTTTTGTTTGTATGTTAGAGCTGAATGAATGGGTGATAATGCAAAATGAAGCAGCTTTTAATTCAATTAATTACATGCTTAGTATGTGCTTCCGATGCTGAAGCATGTGTTTTTGCAGGGTTTTTAGGCAACACTGGGTTTAGAAAAAGGCCAATATTTTGGCAAAAGTATGGTCGAAGAATATAAGGTACATGGGCCCCCCTCAAAACATGTGGGCCCCTGTCAGGCCCCTGTGGTAATTTTGGGCTAAAAACGCCACTGGTTGAAAACTATACCTTCAACATCTGAATATGCTCCAGTGACCTTCTTTCTTTTTCAGAATCAGCCATATTTGTTCCAGTTTTCTGTATTCCAAAGTCAACTGTCATGTACTGATGATGACATCAGCATGTCAGAACACCCAGGCCCTGGCTGTAATGTTCACTACAGTTTGCAAGTGGGTAACATCACTTGTTTGTGGCAGATTAGCATCTGGTTTCAGAGGAAAAATCCCTATGGCATGCATTCTAACCATGCATTCTAGGTCTGGCTTTATACAGATGCCAGAGTGGTTGAGGGGCAGGGTTGATGTGAACAAGCACAATAACACTCTGACCATCTCCAACCTCACAGCATGGTGTTCACATGGAAAAGATTCAGGCTGAGGGCAGCATGTACTGAGGGCACCATCCACCTTGTGTCCTGGGATCAGTTTGGGGTGAAAGGGTATGCCAAATAGCAGAAAATATGCGGCTGTGACTTACCCTCTATACCGGAGCTATTCGAGGGAAGGAGCATCAGGAAGGCAAAAAAATATTGGCTGATCCTAGCCATCCCAGCTATGAGCTGTTTTCTATATTACCATCTGGGAAACGGTAGAAGCCTGAAATCTCACACTACCAGACTCCAAAGTAGTTACTTCCACCAAGCAGTTAGATTACTGAGTTCATGCGTAAGACAACAAGGCACTTTCTTTGCACTTTTTCCACCCCCACCCCCCCACCCCCCCTCTTTTTCCTTTTTAGCACTAGAACTACCACGGAGGGGTCAATTGACCTTTTTACCTAAAAGCCCCACAAGAGGGTCATTTGACCCTTTGGACCCCCTGCGGACACTCCTTTTGTTGTGGAAATGTGGCTGTTAGCAGCTCACAGCTGTCACTTGAGACACAGAGTGTTTGTGTGTGTGTGCGTGTGTGGATCATTTCCAATGCCTGTTGAGTGCTGTATCTCTGCGTCTTCGTTCCTTGGAGAGGAGCTTCTTTCACCACAAAATTCTTGAGGGAAGTGAAGCAGTAGTCCACATACACTGGTATTTATCCATCTAACAATTGCCAGGTTGCATTCACATGAGTCGTTATGGTCACATGGCATGGGAGATTCACACGTTACAGTTTTTCTCGATTGGTTTGGCTAATTTCTCGAAACTGAGATGACATTCTCAAAACAACACGGACAAATCCCCAAACCAACTTGCAATTTCCCAAAACAGAATGGCATTTTTCATTGCTTTCATCAGATATCAAATGCTTTGTACATGTCTCAAATGTTTAGTACATCTCTGCAGATGGATATGTACAAATACCCTTCAGTTGACACATTCAGCATAAATTTAGCACATTTTCCAAATAAATTGACTTTGCTTATCTAAACGAATTAGACAATTCTCATTCTAATGGTTGCCCTCTCCAAAACACGACAGCATTATTTCATTGCAGTGTTTCCCATACATTGAGGAAACTATGGCGGCCCGCCATAGTTTAAATTTGGCCGCCATAGTTTACGAAAATGTTAAAAAAAAAAAAAAAATACTTTTTTTTTTATTTTATTTTTTTAACGATATCCGTTTTTGTTAAAAACGATTTGAATTACGATTTTGAATTTCCTTCGCATTTTCCTCCTGGAGTAAATACATCCTATAGACTCTGTATTGGTTAGATAAGTAGTCCCACGGTAACACAGAATGAGGGGAAAGCATTAGGAAGTGACCGTAAGGTTATTACAGTTGATTCATGTGTGCACACGTGTAACATCGGGTGAGTAACAGAACATGTGCGCAACGATGCGTTATGACACGCCGATATGCGAGGATCTTCGTCCAAATCGCTAGTCGCATGCATCATCGCTAACTGTAAGGGAAATGTTAGTTGTTGACATGTATGGAATTCACTTCAATTTGTGCTGTTTCTTGCTTCAGTTGTGGACAAAACGATTGACCAAACTCACAATAGAAAGCCTTTGCTGTGCTACTGTCCCAGAGAGCTGAAAAAAAAAATCATAGAAGAAGTCACACTTAACAGGGGTGTTAACCAATCCAATGAGTTCTCTCATTGCTCTCTCTCTCTCTCTCTCTCTCTCTCTCTCTCTCTCTCTCTCTCTCTCTCTCTCTCTCTCTCTCTCATAGTAGCCTACTATTTACCCATAACAAATGGTGAATTTCTGAGCCCTTTTTAATTTGTAGCCTATACCACTGAAGGCATGATAATGCTTCATCATATTTTAGAAATAGGGCCTATGTGCCTTTTATATACCAAATGTTTATCATTTTGAAATTGTTTTAGTTGTTTATGACATGTGTATGACTGAAATTATCTCTGCATACTATCAGTGCTGCATTGCTTTGTAAAGATAGGCTATTCAACACACTTTAAAAACACACTGAAAAGATACGGCCATAGTAGCCTACTGAAAACATTTTGTTCATAATAATGGTGATTAATAAATGGTCTTAAATTTTCATACTGACATCCTTGAATTTGACTTGGTAGATCACGGCAGACCATCAACTTCAAAAGTAGATCTTGGTTTAAAAAAGGTTGGGCACCCCTGCTATAGAGAGAACCACAAGTGGTTGAAAGACAGGGATCAAAAGCCTAGTCAAGTTGTTGTAGTTTACTTGGGTTTGGGAGCAATATAAAAAACCTTCAGAGAAGGGACAGTTGGGATGAGTTTACTAACACTCCCTAGGCTTTGTAATGAGTTTGGTGACAGACCTTCATTGACACAGCAGAGGAGACATCGGGCTGCATATAGAAATTAATGTGTAATGAATGTGAATATAGACATAAATGTGTAATATGTTGTTCAGCCCTTTTAATGGGAGGAATTTGGAAAAAACTGGCCCTGTGACCAGCACCCCTCACGTAGAATGTGTACGCCTACAGATATGTGTGGGGGAAAAGGCATAGCCTACCCTCTAAGACCCTTTTTGTCTATGCGTTAACAATTTCACAGTGCTCTTAAATTCTTATCTCTGCTTCTATTTTGTTTTATTATTGTTTCCCAGACCCCTGCATGAGGGACGAATGAAACTGTGTTGTAAACAGAAATTATTCACTGTACTGCATTTTTTGACAATGACAATGTACTACTATTATACAAGTCATGGGTAAAATCTTATGTAGCCTTATTTCTCAAAATATAAATGGCTGAAATATAGGCCCAGGCCTACAGTTTCTCCATGCGCCAATGTCATACTGTAGTCATTGTTTTGCCATTTTGCATTTACGCTGCAAGAATACACCCCCCCCCAAAAAAAAAGGCCCGTGTGAGAAGACACCCACACAATCCCCCCCCCCCACCCCCCCCCCCCCCCCACCCCCGGACAAAATAAACCCTGGCTGCCCCCATAGTTTCCAAAATTTCTGTGGGAAACACTGCATTGTGTAAGTCATCATATGCAAAGTGATCTACGCAATTCCCAAAACAGTCAAGGACATCATATTTTAAGAATTTCATTACATAGTAAATTCATGACAGTGTTCAACAGGTCAGATGGTATTGTAACTTTACTAGTTAGTAGAAAATAATTTTACAACCGTGTATACTACAGTTTCCTCTGTTATTTGGCTAATTTCATGACATTTTTTCAAACGACATTCTGTTTTGAACAATTGCTAGTTGCTTTGGCATTTGTCCATGTTATTTTGAGAATGTTATCTCTGTTTTGAGAAATGAGCCAAACCCATGAGAAACCTGTGATATATGGGCATTACTTCCTGTATATGAATTTACAGTAAAGAAAGTTACTGATAAATGTCCTTGGTAAATTATCTGTGTTGTCAAACTTCAATGGTTTCACTCACTTTTTCATTTTTATACATAGTCGAAATCTGTTAGCTGAACGTAGATAAAACACCTAACCATTTTGACTGGCAGTGCTTACACAATGGCAATGGGACAATGTATTTTGGGGGTACTGATGATATATGTGGGGAAGAAATTTTGTTTTGACACATGGGTAAACTGTTTTTGGGGTGATATGAGCGAGTGATGAGGATCCATGTAGTTATGCTGAACCATCCAGTTTATTTTGACAGAAGGACTAAATGAATGCAAATGAGCCAAAGCAATTTAGAAGGATCTATGCCATTTTGATGGTACTGACTATTTATATGTGAGACGGTTTAGTGCTGATGCAAGAATGAGGTGTTTTGGGAGGTATATGACATTTTTCTAGTTATGTTTGCTAGTTGTGCAGAAGTGTAAGAATGGTTGGCCAAATGACCCAATGGTTATAGGAATGTCATCTCAGTTTCAAGAAATGAGCCAAACCAATCGAGAAAAACTGTAATTCAACCATTATCTGGTTGCAGTCATATGATTCGTCATGATCACATGGGACATTCACACGTTCATTGATGACTTATATGAAGAAAATGTGCTGACATGTTTTCAGAACAACCATTACACTGAGAATCAACCAATTGGGATAGATCAGCGAGGTACATTCATTTGAAAATACTACTACCACTAAATGTAAGCTGATTGTGTTAACTGTAGGATACTTGTACATAGCCATTTGCAAGGATGAACTAAATGATTGAGACATTTACAAAAGCATTTGAAATTTGATGAAAGCAATGATAAATCCATTCTGGAGGAACTGAAAATTAGTTTTGGGATTTGTCCATGTTTTGAGAATGACATCTCAGTTTCATGAAATGAGCCAAACCAATGGAGAAAAACTGTAACACACTGTCCGCCAAACTGTGCTATCTGTCTTTGCTGCTGATATCTTCATGCAAGTTGCTATTTACCTGTGGTGATTTTGGAGGCTGACAGCCCTTGGGAAGAAGCTGTCTGTCCCTGTTTGTCTTGGCTGCTAGCACTGTAAGGTGTGACCCCCTCACCCCTCACCCCACACACGGCCCCTAACAGCCTCATTACCATAACAAAATGAGTGATTAGTGTATTAGGTAAAAGCCGCCGGGTCAAATGACCCCTCTCTGGTACTTCTAGGTAGGCAGAAAAATCCTGGTAGTTCTAGTGTTAAGGACCAAGCAGCGAAGCTGGCGAAGGCCCCTAATGTATTAGCTGGTATTCTTATTATTACGTAGACATCTTTCCTCTCCTTAGCAAGTCTATGGCAGCCCATAGAACCGTAGGTAGGAAAATGCTGTAAATCGGCTCACACATTCGGGCCAGTCTCAGCATTACCCACAGCAATTTATAGGACCCCAGCCCCAACGCTCTAGCGCCACCAGCTGGTCAAAGTTGCAGGTACATTTCTGCTTGTAACTTTTGAACCGCTGGGCCAATTTTCATAAACTTGGTATCCCTGGAATCCTTGGGACAAGACGAATCCAATGCACCATATTTTCTGCCTGGATAGTTTCCCCGCCATTTTGAATTTTGTGAAATTCAATAAAAATGCTACTTCTCCCATAATTTTTGACCATTTCGCCCGAAATTCGGTATATCGTATCTCTGTACTGAGCTTCATAAGGGGTCTCAAGGAATATTGGATAACTTTTATTGTTTAGCCATGACAGCCAATCAAAATTGTTGTATAAGTGCCAAAACAGGAAGTGAGGTCATACCTCAGCAACCCTTTGTCGGTTTCAGCTACGATTCTTTACACACATAGTAGTCCATCTCATGACCACCCACAAGAAAAATCAGATCGCCAGCTCAAACTCTATAGCGCCACCAACAGGTCAAAATATTAGCTACATTTTTGCCTGTAGCTTTTAAACCATATGCCCGATGTAAAATATATTACCATCACTAGAATCCTTGGGCCAAGCCGAATCCAACGCACTATATGATGTCATGTCAACCCAGAGGAGAAAATCCGCCATTTTGAATTTTGTAAAATTCAATAAAATGCTACTTGTCCCACATTTTTTGTCAGAATGACCTGCAACTTGGGCAAGTTTACTGCGTGGCCCCGCATTGCTGCTTGCAGCTATATTTTAATCTTTTTTGAGGACACAAAAAAATACAACAACTTTTACTCTTTATAGGCAGCAAACCTATAATAAGACGTAATAAACAAATCTTGAATCTTGAATCTTGAATCTATCAAAAATATTTTTCATTTGCCCCAAGATGGTAAATTTAGTATAGATATATGTCTTAAGGGTTATACATTTGAAATGATAGCTCAGAGCATCCTCATTTTACATACATTTTAAAATAAATGTGTGGTTATGGCTGGGACCTTCAAAGGTACTTTATAATGATAATGACTCTTCAATTACTGGTACTAGTTTATTAGGCCTACTACTAACTAACCTAATTTAACCAACGACGTCTGATTTCTTTTTGATCAGCCTAGCCTACTTTCATTAACCCATCGGAAAAGTTTTTTCAGACACAACAGTGGGACAACAGCAACTGCGCCATTGCTCACAAATTTGAACTGAAACAAAACCACTGCAAATAAAATCACTACAAAAGCCCATTGTGCGCACCCATACACACAGCAGTATGTGTTCTGCTTGCAAGTTATGATATGATAACAAAACCAGAGATTTTTAAAAAATCATGTCGTTCTTTTTAGAAGTAACTAAATAAATTACACATTTTGTTGTTGTAAGTGTTGCTAATTACAGTTGCATTATTGCTTAGGCTAATTCAAACAGTGCATCACAAAAGCGAGTAGGCTTAGACCTCTCAAATTTCTGCAGATTTGAAAGTAGGCCTGGGACAACAGTAAAGAAATTAAACCATGTCACAAGGAAAAGTAGTTAGTATATAATGATAACTGTTTTAATTTATTGCTCTCAAAATACAGTCATGTCTCAACCTCTGGTAACAAAAGTGAGTGAACCACTATGTAAGTTCATGATCAGTAGTCACACTACATATTGAAATGCTAAGTAAAGACATGTCAACTGTTCAAGACAAGTCGTCGAGATGCACAAGCATATAAAATTGGATTTACACAGCTATTAAAAATTGTCAACGTTTTAGCCACATCATGACTTGCGTCCCAAATGCTGTCAAGTTTTTTCGATACAGTTGGATTGCTTGACTCCAGAGCAATATCAAGAATCTTCACAAGGTTCAACATGTGGAAAGGGATCCACAGTACCATAAATGTTACTATAATGGCAATGACCAACTTGGCCAGTCTTGGGTTGCTGAAGAAGGGAGTCTGGCTGACCCTCTTGTGGAGGCAGAGGTAGGAGCCCACTAGGACAGAAAAGGGAAGGACGAACCCCAGAAGCGTTTCACACAGAAGAATGACCAGAGTCTCTTGATCAAAGGTCCTCTGACAGACAAAATGTTTGCCTGTTGAAATATCTGCTTTAACAGTAGCAGAGCTGGAGAGAATCAGAGCAATAGTCCAGAGGCAGCAAAGCAGAGCCCCTTCCCCTCTCCTTCCCAGCTTGTTCCAGTGGCGTCGATGCAGAACCAGCAGATACCTCTGAACACTCATCAGAGTCACAGTCAACACGCCAGAGTACCCACTAGTGAACACAAAGAGGTAAAGGAGTTTGCAAAGAGTACGACCCAATGCCCAGTCCATGTTAATGTTGTACATCCACAACGGTATGGTGATCAAACGCAAGATGTCTGAGACGGCCAGATTGAACATCAGATGGATGGTGAAGTTGTCTTTCTTAAAGTGGCGAAGGATGAACACCACCACAAAGATATTTGCAGGGAGACCCAGAAGAAAACAGACTCCTAACAATCCAGTGCTGATCTTTTTCCTCATGGCAATGCTAGTGATGTTTGAGCTGGACTGATTTAGGTACTCCTCCATATTCCTCTCTATTCAGCGTGACTTCCTTGAACTGATAAGTGAGCCAGTGTGTTGGACACAAAATGAACAGATGAAGGAAGGAGCAGCCCTAATCATGCAGTGGTTTTGATGTACAGGACAGCCAGTGGCAAAGCCAACCCCTTGAATGTTGGTTTGCAACGTTTGTATTTTTTGCTCATTCAAAATTCTATTATGCTGTCTTTTATTTAATTTAAAGTTAAAGCGTAAAGTTTGCTGATCTTTATTTTACCAAATATGCAACAGCATGCACATTGTGGTATGCTTACTGACTGCCTGGCAGCATATAACTTAGTAAGGACATGTGCAGTAACACAATCCCAGCACAGTAAGAACATCATTTTACCTTTGTGATTGGATTTCAATCCCAGAGTCACATTTGTCAGCGAAAAACTAAAACAAAAATCACCAAAAAAGCTTTTCATTTTTTGTTGCAAAATGTGCAAGTTGAGGTCTTGAAGAAACCACTTGCTGCTTCGAACAGTATTGTTTTATCGGGGGGAAAAAACACATTTTGTCTTTAAAAAGGCAAACTCTATGACTTTTCTATGAGAGACTGACCATTTCAGAGCTGAAATTGCTGTTTTCTAGGCCTACTTTAAGAAGTGATATGACCTGATTGCAGTGTGTAAGGAACAGTTGTAAAACTTAAAATCGGCACTCTCAGAATCAAAGATGAACTCAATATGCTTCTCAGGGCTTCCTTGTGACCTTGATCATGTGGTTGGTGACATTTGCTGCTACTGGCCTACTGGATGCAAATGTGCCACCAAAGTGACCACACAAACAGGAAAATGTAGAGGAAGTGTTGTAATTCTCCTTTGGTAAAGGTAAACGTTGTCATCCTCAATGCCATTCTTGGGCAGTCAAACAGGTTTCACTCTCAATTAATAAATAACTCTAGTGTGAGTACAAACATTCTTGAGCTGAGATGCAAATAAGAGGTGGAGGAAAGGGGGAAATGTTATTTTAACACTTCCACACTTCCTTGTGCTAGAGAGAAGACAGTAATGTAAATAATACACAATATACTATAATATAAAATAACAATTTGTTATTTAATTCAGTGTTTAATGTTTCATTAATTTCAGCCTCTCTTTAAAATATAGCCTACCCTTGTGTGCCGTAAGGTGGTGCCTAAGTGGGTGGTAACAGCATTAAAGTGCATCCATACCTGACATGCCTATTCAATGCTGTGTTAAAAAAGAAATAAATGTAGAAATAAATGGAGACAGAGATAGAGAAAGATGAGAGTTCATTCTTTACTTGTTTCAGAATATGGCACAAAACGGAATGTATATTATTTGTTCTGTTACAAACTCTACTGGACCTGCAATTAAGATTGCATTGGAAGAAGGCAAAAAGCCAGTGTTTTCTACTTTGACAGTTTGTTATTCCTGTAATGGCAGCTTATGACCAGCTGGTGGCACACTGAACATGGGGAAAGCTGCAGGCCTATATAGTAAGGGATTGATCAGAGGACCATGTCGTTTTTGCAATCCATATTTACATTTTGTTGAGGAGGCCTATTCTATTTTAACCATGTTACTAAATTCATCACATTGGCTTAGTTGCACCTGTGTTTAGAACGGCAAGAACATGCATTTTGATATATTTTGATCATTTATTTTCAATAAATATGCAGAATGTTGATGTATTGCTTTGTGTGTGTGTGCATGTGTGTGCGTGAGTTCATGCGTGTGGGTGTGATCCATTTTGTGTGATATTTTGTTGTGCAGGTCTTTTGCTATGGCAACGGCCTCTCCCATTAAACTCATAAAGAGACGAGTGTGTGTATGGGTGTGATGAAATGGAGAGGCTTACTTCTATTTGTTGCGTTGATGATAACAATGATGGTGATTATGTAATTAGGCCTACTATGATGATGATGATGAGTAGTAGCCTAGCAGTAAATCGAGCAACCTGCGTTAGTTCTGGCAGACCACGTAGTCAACGCTCCCTTTTGCCTATTGGTTGACGCCGACCTAACCCCTACAGCTGTCCACGAATCAGCTGCGCTTTACTTAATCAGCTGCTGCTCGCAATTGGATGCTGGCCTTTGGCACGCTTTATTTAAACTACCAAATTAGTTTTCCTGTCTTTGGTTTTTGCTACTTGTTTTGCACCCACCACCTCCCCTGCTCCACCAGACTTCAGATCATTGCCAAACATTGTCATTGTTGCTTGCTCTGTTCTAGGGGGTATGTTGCCTTTCCAGCTAAATGGAAGGCACTCCACCTGAGGATGCTGCTGTTCCCTGTCTTGGCTTCCATGGAGCTCATGGAGAAGCCGGGGAGCTTCCTCCGAACAGAGCCATACCGCCAAACACAAAATGTGCAATCAGAAATAAAGCTTCTGAAATGTATCTCTGTTTCTCGTCTCATTTTTGACTAGAGTGGATCTGACAGAACTATAGTGGTGGCACTAACTACTACTACTACTAGGCCTACTACTACTACTACTATGTCTACAACTGTACTACTACTACTACTACTACTACTACTACTACTATTACTATTACTACTACTACTAATGTGCTAATAATACATGTTTTATTTGATGTACAAATACATATCTGCATGTAGACTGTATCATAATTATGCTGTACTATGGTATTAAAAAACATGCATTATCATCTGAAAGGATATGAGTTGGTGTGTATGGATATTTAAAAATGCAGTTGAAAGGGACAACGTTGTTGTTACCGTCAGGAGTGTTGAGGCTGGAGCAGGGCTTTTGCCCCCGGTCCCAGGGCCCTCTCGTATTGTTGTTGGGGGCCCTATTGTGACCATGGCAGGCCATATGGGGGGCCCTATCAGTGTTTTGCCCTTGGGCCCTGTGTGCAATTGTTCTGCCACTGCCCTGTTTATGAACCTGCACAACATGAGAGCCTTATGAGGCATAGGGGGCAGAAGGAGACCTGAGAGGAGGGATTCTCAGTTGCCATTGGGGGGCATCAGCCTATTGTCGAGGGGGCGTTTGTTCAAAAAGGTTGAGAACCAATGTACTAGAGTGACTGTGTATATCCACATGCTGTACTATGTCCATGATCAATTTAACTTAAAACACAGCAATGTAGCCATGGAAATGACAGACTTCAGTGCTATTTTCTTTGTCATTCTGATCCACACCCTTGGCAAAATATGAGAAATGTGTGGCGCTGCGCGCTAATAAATGGGCTTGCATGCCCATGGTGACACAGGTTTAAATCCGGCCTAGGGGCTTTGCCATCCCTGCCCCATCTCTCTCTCCCACTCTCTTCCTGTCATACTCATGACTGCCCTGTAAACAATTAAGCCACAAAAGCCCTTTGGACAAAATAAACAACAATAAATACATCTAATGACATTTCTCCAGACACCTGGATAGACTTTCTGGACATGTATGAGAATGTCTTGTTAACACATAGAGACCGTCCTCTTCTAGATTATAGCCCATGGAGGGCGCCAAAGTGACTTTAGGAGCGCCTCTAACACTGTAACTAGTTGATGAACTTCTAAAAAGAAACAAAAGATGACAGCTTTGATCTGGATGACACCATTGCTCAGTTAGTTTCTCAGCTCAGTCATTTCCAACTAATCCACTAAATTATTCCTCTTTGTATTCATACTGATGCTAAAACGATGTGCTTAAACTTGACGGTTTGATGGTTGGAGGTTCACTTTAATGGGTTATTTTTAATGTTGTATCAAAGAGTAGAGAAAATATTGATGTATAAGCCCTCTGACCCGGGAACACCTCCTGTGTAATAGTGTAGGCCTGTTTAAAGGTTTTACACTTCTACTGCTCTATTATAATAATCAGGGATGGGCAGTATCTTGAATACCACACATTGTCCACAAGATGGCGCCCTAAGGCAACAAATTAGTAAAGCTTGCAAGCTGGATGGACAAGATTTAGTCCTACAGCATACACTTCCTAGCAGGAATGGGCAGTAGTACTATTAGGCCTAGGCCTACATCTAATTAAAAAAAAACATTTCGAAATGCATTGCATTTCATGTAAGTGATTAAATATATTCGAATTTTGTGTCAAAATGCTTCCCCCAAATATTTTGTTTTCTACAAAACTATAAACTACAAAGTACAACTAAACATAAAAAATATAAACATAAAAATATAGGCCTACTACAAATACTATTGGCCTAGGCCTATATATAGTTATTAGGTCTCACTGGGAACATTCACGGGAGAAATCATAGACAAAAGAATGGGTGGTAATTTTGTGAGTGCGAACTGATTAGAAGCGAGTCAACTAATTAGACCTAATGAAGGCAGGAGTCGGTTGATCACCGTCAGCTGTATCGTGTCAGCTGATTTGATTTGCGCGGCAAACTGAAGTGCAGGTTGTATAATTAGGCGTTCTAAACTAGTTTGGCCGTTTGGAAGACACGAATGGAAGCTAGACCGACTTTGTTGTGCTTGCCTGTGGATCAGGCCAAGACGACTTAAGTTAGGCTACTGTAGGCCTAAAACTTGATTTCTGAAACGAGGCAGCCGGTAAGCGCGTGTTAATTCATTTCGGAATGTTTGGCCATAGGCTACCCATAGCGCAAGAGATTGTAAGGAGATGGCGACCAACTCGTGGCGCAGACTCGCGTTCTGCTCGATTGATGATTAACGTACACTGTGAGACACCTAATCGCTGTGGTAGCTAAAGTTGGCAAATCACTAGTTCTAGGCTAGGCTACCTCCTGCAGCAATTTATCGCAGCGCGACAATACGTGGCATAAGGTGATCGATGCAGCGCAGCATCATGGCAAATCTGAGGGCAAATCTGAGAGGCTACTGCATCTAGGTAGTTTCGATGTTTGTGAGTCTAGTAACCCGTAAGCTTTGTAGCAAGTTACATTTTCTCCAGTAAATGTTGGGCATGTATTTTGGGTATAGTGGGGCTAATGGTAGTTTGCAGCGGATGCTTGGACTGTCGTTAAGTCTCTATTTTATTTTTAGTATATGGTCAGATTGATATTTCCAGTTAGGCTAATTAAATAGAATTGTCTTATTTCTAGCTATTTCCTATAATCTCGTAAATTACGATGGCTTTGCAATGGTAGACTACAAACCAGATTGAATAGGCCTAACCAAATTTATTTTTGAATTAGGCTATTGTGGACATGATTGCACATTTCCTGCATGTTATACAGAAATGTGCAAAAATGCACACGTGCTAACTAATTTCTTTTCTTTGTCTGTTTGCATGTTTCCCTACAGGGTTTTCACCTAAGGGAAAGACAAAACCACAACTCCTGAATTGTTTCCTTGTGCCAACTTTTGCACTTATATAAAAAGAGGAAAATCAAAAAGGAAATTCTTCGAGTGGAATCTAGTGCCCTAACCCTCCGCCAGAAATCACCATTCTTTTTACAAAGTTGGAGAAAATGCACAGAGGTCAACCACATAAAAAACTAACAAAGATAAAACGGCTGCTTCAGAACATTCACACCACTGAAATCAGTAAAAAGACAAGACGAATGGAATCCTGTGTCTGTGCACAGTCCTTGTCTTTCAAGAGTGGAAAACCCAGTGCTGATGTGCACTTGACAGTGGAAAACCAAAGCACCATTGGAAACGACTGCCAGTGCATAGGCTGCACCAGCCGTCTGCCAGTGGACCACCGCTGACCAGTGGGAAACCTCCTGCTGCCGGTGACCAAGATGCAAAGACTCCATTCACACCACAACCCAACAAAGACAGAAAACACTTCACATAGGGGCCTGGAGGATAAAGCTTGAAGAAGGAAAAAAGGCTCTGCCTCCCACTTTGCTTCAATCTCCCCTGTTGACATTCAGGAGCCTTTTAGCAACTTTTTATGTCCATGCAACTGTCCCGACCAGCCGTCTTAGACTGCTGAAGCACCTTTTGTCCAATAGCTCTTGGACTGCTGCTGTTGTGGGTGGGGGAGTTCTGGGCTTGTACAGTGCGTTGTCCTGCACTGCAGTTTGGTGTTGGGCCTTCAGCTGACTTCAGGAAAGTACTGCAGTGAATGTTTTCTTCTGCATTTCTAGTGACATTGTCTCTTGCTTGTGCAGTAATGTCTTTTACTGACTTTTGTTGGCTACTGAAGGAACTGCACACCGCATTGCCACTTGGAACTTCAGTTAGGTCTTCAGGACTGGTCTGATATCTGCTATGTTCACAGCACTTGGGATGCATCACCAATCTCAGTCAGTGCTGCTCTGGATTTTGCCAACTCTGTTTCCTTTGAGGGTTTGGCATCCATAACTTTCATGCTGTATGGCACACAAGATGGTCTGGCTGTCAACAAGGTGATGCCACTTCTTGACCTCGATTCGGCAGTGCTTTTGGAAGTACTTCATCTGTGCTGCAAAGACTGCTCTGCACATCTTCACCTTGACTGGGTCACCCTTGTGGTCAGGAGGGTTCAGCTTGGCCTTGGCCTCGGCCTCAACTACCTTCATGATGACACCGTGCCTACAGCTCCACCGGAGGTACAGCACAGTACCAGTAGAGTAGAGTAGAGTAGGGAGGTAGAGGCTTGGCTTAACAGCTCTCTTCTGGCGAGTGGTTCTCTCACTTGTCTGGTTCTGGCCGAAGCACATTTCTTTCTTCTTCTTGAAGTTGATCTCCACTGATGTCTGAGATTGGTGGTGAATTCTGGGTACTGTGGGCATAGTCCCCGGGGGGCTGGTCCTGATGGATTGGCTGGGGGTTCAGAGTGGCGGTCTGGTCCGCGGTTCCTTCTGCTTCCTTGGGGTGGGTGGTACTGTGCAGACGGGAGGCGGTGCTGCCGGAGTGTAGAGGAGGGCATTCACTGCAGTGCTCGCCTGGGCTCAGCTAGGGCCACGGCACCCAGTTTCAGTTCGGAACGGTGTGTGGTCTGGGTCCGGGGCTGCTCCGCCAGCAGTGGCAGCAGTCCAGGAGCTGTTGGACGAAGGGCACTTCGGCTGTCTGGGTCCGCTGGTCAGGGCAGTTGCATGGACATGGGGAGCAGCTTTGGGATTCCTGAGTGTTGGGAGGGGGAATGGGGGCAGTGCCCCCTCATCACATGTTGTGTGCTGGGGCCTTTGGAGAGGACCGTGGAGATTTCAAAACGGTCAACAACACCTACCCCCTCAAAAGACTAAGAAATGAAAACTCAAATCAGCCTGTTCTGAAGTCCTGGACCCAACTTACAGGCCCGAACCTGTTCATCCTCAGCAAGTGGCACACTGCAAGAAGAAATGTTGCTATTGGAGATGTAGTGTGGCTCAGCGACCAAAATGCATTATAGGGGTAATTCAAGCTTACAAGAGTGGTCAATGTGACAAGTCCAAAGGCATAGTCTGGGATGTCCATGTGAAATTCCCTCCAAGTGGATGTGCTTAAGTGAAGATTCTAAAGCAAACCAAAAAGTCCAAGGACCTGCAAGGTTACCACACTGCATCGGGATGGTGCGATAGCTCTTTGTCCAAGTTACCAGAAACCAGTTAGCCTGATGGGTGCGATCTTCCTGTGTTACGCCATGCCAGGACCGAGTGTGAAGTGTCACGTCAGGTGGTGTCTGGGCACAGACCCGCTGATTGACAGCTTCTACAGGTCCTCGCTGCACTGGATTTGTGGGGTGAGTAAAAGCCAATGTAACATTTACATTGCCCTTAAATATTGTTCTTTCAGTGTCACATTGGTGTCAGATGAATACAGATGAAGACTAAAGATCTATTTTGATCTATTAAATATCTAAACTGATTCTCATTTCATGGCCTCTCTCTCTCTCTCTCTCTCTCTCTCTCTCTCTCTCTCTCTCTCTCTCTCTCTCTCTCTGTGTGTGCACGTGTATAGCTCCAGCTTGGCATCAGCATGGGCATATGCATATTCTCCATGATTGCTTCTGCTCGCATCGGCTTCTGTCACCATGGCACACCTCACGGGAGTGAGTATCACACAGTTACACACATACAATCACATTGCTCCCTCTTATAGTCCAACATTGAAGCACTTGTTTATAAACTGAGTCACCAGGACCCACAGTGAGAATAAGGATTTCAAACCTTGCTAATTTTCTTGCTTTGGTATGGACATTCTAACTGACCAGAAATGAAACCCTATTGAAAATGACAACCATGCAATTATTTTGGTCTATCTACATAAAGAATGCTCAAAGTGCTGCATGTGTTGGCAACAGTGTTAAGTGTAGCTAAACTGTGCTAAAATGTGCATCTCATGCTGAAGTGCTGTGGCCATTCAAAGACAGAACATTGAAATGTAGCTGCTGCAGGCAGCTTGCGCTGTCTGCTATATGAAATCTTTAACTGGATAGATAAAATATTTCAGGAAGCATCATGGGAAGGGGCAAGTCTTTGTGCAATGTCATGAGGCCCAAGTCCAAGTCGAGTCTATTGATCAAGTCAAGTCAGAAGTCTTTTGACATTTTGTCAAGTCATCATATTAACGACTCGTTTGACTCAAGTCCAAGTCACGTGACTCGGGTCCACAACTCTATAGCAGAGCAGAGTAGAGTAGTGTTTCCCAACCAGGGGTACGTGTACCACTAGGGGTACGCGAGCACACCTCAGGGGGTACTTGGAAAAATGTAATAATAACAAATATATGGAGTGTTGTCACATTGGGATAGAGGAAAATATATAGAGCATGAGTGAAGGGGTACTCATCATATGACAAAATTGCTTAGGGGGTAAGCAGGACAAAAAAGGTTGGGAAACACTGGAGTAGAGCATACGTTTCAGGGTTTTACATTCATCTGTGCTGTGTGCGCTCACCTGCACTGATGAAGGCAGAACCCTGAAACGCCTGCTCTACTCTGCTTTCAGGGAAAAAAACTCCTTGTGTTTGACCTTACTGTTTTTTTCTGTGTGCAGCCTGCTCTCTCTCTTGAACTTTTTTACATTCAAGCTAATATTCAACTCTTAACCAGCAGGACATCTGCGGTGAGCCATCAACCTCAACACCCAGGTCCTATACGCCTGCTGCTCAGCCAGGGGAAGCGTGACCCAGTCAGAATCCATCGTTCCTCGTTGCGTGGTGTGAGTAAAAAGTAAATGTTACATTTATGTTAATGTTTTTAACCTAAGACGATACCCTTAAATACTGTACTTTCAGTGTCACATTGTTGTCAGATAAATCTCTCTGTTGCTCACTCGCTCTGTCTATAGCTCCAGCTTGGCATGGCCATGGCCACCACGGTGGAGGTCTTCCTGATCATGCAGCTGATCATCTGCATCTTCTCTGTGATGGATGAGGGGAGGAAAATGGATGCATGGGTTCAGCTCCCATGGCCATTGGCTTCTGTCACCGTGGCAAACCCCATGATGGTGAGTCTCACACACACACTCGCATTGCTCCCTCTTTCTAATAGCATATAAATGGGTGCATCAAAATAGGGGGACAACGCTGGACTGAGTCACCAGGTACAGTAAGCATTTCATCGCTTGCTGATTTTGTTGGTTTGCGTACTAATAGACATGAATAGTCTGATTTTAATTGTAGGTGTATTCTAACACGGAGAGACAGATTATCTAAAAGAAAATGTAGAAAATAACATCAAACAAAGCAACTGGGACCTCTACCACTGCTATCTCAGCCACTTAGGAAAACTATTGGTAGCACTTGGCACAGATGATTATTATTCTGCAGTACACATATGGTAACTTTGCTTGAGATGCATGGCCACCTGAGGTTTGCCAATGAACATCAGACTGATCTAGGATATTATTATGAGATGCCGTAGTCAGATGAAACCAACATCAAACTGTTTGGCATGAACACACTGTTTGGAGGAAGAGCCTTACTGCCTATGATCCCAAGAACACCCTCCTCACCATTATGCATGGAAGTGGAAACATTACGGCACAGCACAACTTCAAAGTGTCAACAATAAGATGAAGGGAAACGTGCATCATGAAATCCTCAGTGCAAACATCCTTTCCTTCCCTCCACCAGTAGACGGAAGGTGTGCCATGGAAGACAATAAGCCACCACATACAGCCAAAGCAACAAAGGGGTGGCTCAAGTGGAAGCACCATAGAGGTATATACTGTACATGTAGACTAAAGGTCACCGGCAATTTGGGACAGCACTGGAAAATGGCAAGTGCAGCCTCCATCTTTTGTAGGTACCTTCAGCCAATGCAAATCAATGGAGAACACTCCCACCTCTGTCCAAAACTGGACTAGAATTGTGTGAATATGAAGTGACACATTAATCAATGACCAGATTTGAAACGTCAGGCTAAATATCTACTTAAATCATATGAGTCGATAACATGCATTTTGAGATCTGTTTGTTAATTATGTAGATATTTAGCAACACACTTCAACCATTGTCCTTGTATAGGGTGTTGATGGGAATTTTCACATTTGTAAGCAATTTTTGACAGCAATGAGCCACCTTCTCCATTCATTTACATTTCTCAGGTCTACCTCCAAATAATGGCTGCCAGGATCGTTGTGAAAAATGTGAAAAAGGATTTGGGTCATCTCTAGTCTAATGTTTTATCTCTATGGGAAGCACATTAAGGTCATGAGTCTCCAGACATGCAGTTTTCAGAGTGAGGTGAGGAGTCCGCACACTTAGAATACTTTTTGTTGTTTTATTTTTTCATGACACAAACAACAAAAAGGATTCTAAGTGTGCGGACTCCTCACTCTGAAAACTACAGTTGACCTTCGTCCTGCACCTTTCCCTGGGATGTGCACAATCCTCTCCTTCAACTCTCCAGACATGCACCCTATAGTAATGTCATGAAGTGGCAGGGGTGGGGAAACTATGTCTGGAGGGCCATTTGCGGCCCTTGAGGCTGTTTTATTCGCCTTAATATAGGCCTAAAGTGGAGGGGGAAATCTTGGTTTGAGTTCATAGTACGGCCCTCGGAGGACTTTTACGGCTCTCAGAGTAATTTGAAGTGGCCCCTCGAATGAAAAAGGTTCCCCACCCCTGTGAAGTGGCCTAGAGGCCCTAGACAGTCTCTAGAAATGCACCCTATAGTAATTGTATTGAGGGAACTCGTGCACCCATTTGCCAAGCCACAGCCACTAAATCTTAAAGATTTAGAGATGATCTGTGAAGAAAATTGGACAAAATTCCCTTCTGATGTGTGCACAACCATTGTCATGAACTAAAAAAAAGTCTGACCTCTGTCCTAGAGAGCAAGAGTTTTTCCAACTAGTACTTTGGCTAGAGGGGTCAAATACTTATTTTCCCTCAATGAAATACAAAGACGAATGTAATTAATCTATTCTTTAATGTTATTTTCTGAATTTTCTTTTTGATATGATCAGTCTATAACTTAGACATTCTGTGTTAGAATGGACCTACCATTTATCATTTGACAAACCAACAAATTCAACAAGGGATCAAATACTTTTTCAATGCGCGAACTTGCCCTCACCCTTGAACTGTTCTATTGGGGTCCACACAAACACGTGCTTATTTCTCTACAGATTCATTCCGCAACAATATCTTGCTTCCTTACTTTGTTTTACATTAAAGCTAATACTCAACTATGAACACCATGTTTGTTTCAGATGTTCCACAGTGGAGCTGAAATGAACCCTGACAGAACCTTCACCCCTGCTCTGTCCAAGAGGAATTTCATGAACAACTAGGTAAGAAAAAATATATACAAATTATATATTAAAAATGTGCACATACCCTTCCATCGTTTGTAAACAACTTTCAGGTCAGATATAGAATTATGTGGTCTGCACTGTTAGTGTGTCAAGAAGAAATCAATTAAATTAGTTATTACATTGTGTATTGATATTTTGCAGAATGCGCCATCTTGCACTGATGTCTCTGCAGCTTACATGTAACTGTAATAATGGTTTCTGTTCATCCCTCCTCCTGCAGATACCCTGGGTTGGTCCCATGATCTGTGGCGCTATGGGCGCCTTCATGTACGACTTCAGGCTCTTCCCCGCATGTGTGGCCTGGCCGAGAGGGTAGCCCCTTTAAACGCAGCCGGCCTCTGGAGCAGGACCCTTGTGGGGAGCTCAAGACCCAGGCCCTATACTGTAAGGCGGCCACCAAGCCAGGAGAAGTAGGGTCCAATCAGACTTATTATAGTAGCCCCCTGCTTCCAACAACACAAGTATTCTCCTCCCAGCAATCCAGCTCATCTCCTCAAACGGGAAGTGAGAAGAAATCCAGTTGCCCCATGGACCGATGCTGACGTGCATGTATTCTTGAGCTTCCTAAAAGAAGAAAGGATTCAGAAAGCTTAGGAAGTGGTTAGGAATGGAAAGGTGTTTGCGGAGGCGGTCCAGCACCTAGCAACACACTGCTCCACTAGAACATTACACCAGGTCAGAGAGAAGTTGAAGAAGCTGAAATTCGACTATCGCAGGACAAAGGACCACAACAACTCCAGTGGCTCCGACAGACGGCAGTGGAGGTGGTACGAGGAGATGGACGCCATAGGCTATACGGGAGTGGGCCACTGAGCCAGAGGCCGGATGAGAACATGGACCCGAGCTTGTCATTGCTTAGGGCAAATAACGGTATGTAGGCTATAGGGCATACAGTAATATTAGGGTTTATATCTAGGAATTTAGGCTATAACATGTGTAGGCTAATATATCACCAATTCACAACACGTTGACATTTGTTTATTTATCTTCACAAGATTCCGAAGATTTACTTGCCTGGATTCCTAAGTGTAGCCGAGTGCCCCGCCTACGAAGTCGGCACGGTATTTCCGCAGCGCAGCGCACCTGCATTCAGCCAATTACCTTAATTACAGCGACTGCTTAAAAGCAGCTTGCTTTCCTGTCGTGTATGGCCTGACTTTCACTACGTTTCCTTTTGACTGTGCCGTGGGTTGCCGGCAGGTAAGCGCAGTCTCTCTATGCACCTTGTATGTTTTAAAGAGTAACTTTTTAACCACTGATCTTATGATTCGGTAGGCATCTGTGGCTGGCTGGTGAGGTCCTTGCGTATGCGCTGCGGGCTATCGTGTTGACGACTGAGCAGCATTCGGGTTCAGGTGTGTTTTGAGTCTATCTCTCTCTCTCTCTCTCTCTCTCTCTCTCTCTCATTCCTGTCCTCTCTCTACTCTTTTATTCCTGTCGCTTGTCTTAATTTTAATATTGTTGGCGTTCCTTAACAGGAGGGTGCGACATGGTGTGATGACCGAACGAAACTGATTTAGTCTTGGTATTCCGGAGGCAAGGTAATAAAGATATTAATGATGGAGCAAGTAACCATTTTAACTTAAAGAAGCCTCGGTCTAATCATGACTTTGTTTTTATAGGGAAGACTCGTGCCGCTTCGTGCCGCTGCTGTTTTGCCACTTTTTGTTTATTATTAAGGTTATGACTTGTCCACATTCTGTTTGTTTTCTTTTGTTTCTGATGCGCACGTCCCCCGCAGAGTAACGCTCTGGTAGCTTCTGTTTCTAGTGTGTGGGGGCGCTTGGGAACAGATTTGGACTGTATAGCTTACCCTTGGGTATGTGTGCTGGTTGCGCTCATGAGGTCTTGTGTTTTCTTTTTGTTTTAAACCAACTGTAATGTGCCTTGTCCAACACTTATAGCTCGTTAACTGTCGCTGTTGTTGTCCTGTCGCAGGTGTGGTCCCGGTCCACTGGAGTGCGGGGTTTCTGGGTTTTCCCTGTCAGCCCGACTGTCTTTAGTTCACTGCATGCTTAGTGGGCTAGTTTTGTAGTGTTCACCCTTTAACCGTGCGCTTAGTGCACCCTCGTTTGCAGTGCGTGTGGATACGACTTGCCGTGTGTGTGTGTGCGAGTGTGAGTATTTTTCACCACAGGTCTCGGGTGTTAACTTGGGTTCTCTTCTCTGGCGGTCAGACCACCCTGTTGATAGGCCTCAACACAACAGTAAGCCTAAGCTAAATTGCACACACATAGTCATTTTAAGTAGTAGAGAGTAACCACACTTGTTTATATCAATGATTGATGCTGAGAATAAATTGTAATAAAAATATATATTTTGCACTAATCAAATTGCCTTCCAGCCTCGTCTTCCTCTTCCAGCATTACTCTATAAATAAATATCCAACCATTTGAACTTGAGCATTGTGTCTCTGCTGCCTTTATTCATTGTACGAACCTGTGTGCTATTAAGTGCATATTCTGTGTCAGGGGTGAAACCAACTAGAGTGGTCAGTTGGTGGTATTTACAATTTTCCCTTCGGGGTGGCGTGGTCGTGCTACAAGGTCAACCAAGGTCAACCGGGGTCATAGTTACCCCGGTTACATATGCAAACCAAAAGTCCTGGCGACCCACAAGGTACCAAACTGTATCGGTATGTACGACAGCTCAACGTCCTCCTCCCAGTAGAGGAACAAGTTATCAGAAACCAGCTCTCCTGATGGATGCGATCTTCCCATGTCGCGCCATGCCAAGATCGAGTGGGAGGTGTTGCAGTGGTCCATGCCTGGGCACGGGCTTGCTTTGATTGACAGCCTCCATCGTTTCTGGCTGTGGTAAGTAAAAAGCCAATGTAACATTTATGTTAACATTAATGTTTTTAACTTAAGAGAATACCCTTAAAGACTGTACTGTTAGTGTTTGATTGTCAGATGAATACGGAGAAAACCAAAAGATCTATTTTGATCTCTCTCTCTCTCTCTCTCTCTCTCTCTCTCTCTCTCTCTCTCTCTCTCTCTCTCTCTCTCTCTCTCTCTCTCTCTCTCTCTCTCTCTCAGGATTAACTGTGGACGCAAGAGGAAACTGTCTGAAAGGGTTGCTTGGGTGACCGGCCGTGCGTATTGACCCTGTGGAGCGCTTGATGGACCGATCTGGTGGAAACGGGAGAGTTGAGGTGCACATTTAATTCTACTGTGATTTAGACAGCTGTGGTTTTATGGTTTTTTTTAAATACATTCCGGGTTAGCACCCAAACATCCCTTTCAGAGTATTCAGAGAGCTTCCTCCTGCATCCACAGTTAAAAATAGGGGGACGGCATGCTCCTTGAACTGTTCTATTTGGGTCCACACACATGCTTATTTCTCTACACACCCAGGCTGCAACAGTATCTTGCTTCCTTACTTTTTTACATTAATTGGGCTGCCTATTGCCTATTTCTTTACGTGAAAGTTTAATAAATATTAAACAAATATTTTCTAATATGGTCCAAGTGCAGTCATTTTTGCAGCTAAAAATGGCTATTTTTGGAAATTCAAAATGGCGGACCATGGAGAAGATCCCCTTTTTCATGTATGAATTTTTCCAGTCATAATGAATACTTAGAATTTGATGCTGGTGGTAAGTATTCATGAAAAAGGTAACATTAGGTAACAAAAGGTAACATTAGTGAATGGGCAGCATGAATTCTGGATATGAACAACTAAAAATCTCACACAGTGTCCCTTTAAAGCTAATACTCAACTCTGAACACTTTGTTTGTTTCAGATGTTCTACACTGGAGCTGATACTTCACCCTGCTATGTTCAAGAGGAACTTCATGAACCACTGGGCAAGACAAATATATACATTAAAAATAGGTGAATGTTCAATATGTGTAAATTAATTTGTATGTGTGTATGGTGCTAGGCACCTGATTTTTTTTTCTTTCGGGATCAATACATTTCACTCTACTCTACATGCTCCCATTGTTTGTAAACCATTTCAGGTCATATATAGATGGATGTGATCTGCACTGTTAATGTAATGCCTAATTTAATTGAATACTTCTTGATGCACTGTGTATTGGTGTTTTGCAAAACGTGTCATGCACTGCATGTCTTAAGATTGTTCTGTCTTGCTCCAATGTCTCTGCAGCTCACATGTAACTATAATATGGTCTCTGTTCTTCCCTCCTCATGCAGGTGTTCTTGGCAGGTCCCATAATCTGTGGTGCTCTGGGCGTCGTCATGTACAACTTCAAGCTCTTCCCCGGCATTTGTAGCCTGGCCGAGAGGGTAGCCACCCTGAAAGGCAGCCGACCTCTGGAGCAAGGCATCTGCGGGGACCCCATCAAGCTCAAGACCGAGGCCCTATACCGTAAGCCTGCCACCAAGCCAGGGGAAGCAGGGGTCATCCAGAATTGTTATGGTAGCCCCCTACCAGCCACCCAGCTCTCCTCCTCCCAGCAACCCAGCCCTCCTACGACCTACGAACAAACCAACTAACACAATCAAGACAGCCCTTGCACATCAGTGCTACGGGGGTCACAGAGCCACTAACATTCAGACTAACAGCACTGACATAGACAAAGGCATAAATACACATAGTGTCACGTGCCAGTGGAGGGAGGGAGGACTCATAATCTACACTCATGACAGGGGTGACCTAGAACAGTCAACTTGGACATACACGATAATCAACTGTAATGATAAAAAAACGTGTGTGTGAACACTGCAGCTTTTTATTTTGGGTTTATGTCATTGCAAAGCGTGTTTGTGTTTAAGAGAGTGTGTGGGCCAGTGCAAATGGTTTGTGTGTGTGTGTATAGAATGTGTGTGGTCCATGTGTGTACTGCTGGTGGTGGAGTTCTAGCCTTGGACTGAGCATTGTTCTGTACTGCAATTGGGTGTTGTGCCTTCAGCTGACTTCGGGTGAGTACTGCATTGAGTGTTTTCTTCTGCATTTCAGTGACGGTCTCTTGCTTGCTTAGCAACGTCTTTTATTGACTTCCTTGGCCACTGAAGGAACTGTGCACCGCTCTGCCACTTGGAGCTTTCAGTTAGGTCTTCAGGACTGACCTAGTGTTGTCTTCCACATTCACTGCACCTGGAATTCCATCCATCACCAATCTGTCAGTGCTGCTCCGGATCCTTAACTTTCACGTTTTATTGCACCTGACATGTTCTGGCTGTCTACAAGGAGGTGATGCCACTTCTTGATCTTTATTCTGCATTGCTTGTGGAAGTAGTTCTTCATCCGTGCTGCAAGCAGTGCTATGCACATCTTCGCCCTTGACACATTCACCATTGTGGTCAAGAGTGTTCAGCTTGGCCTTGGCCTCAACCATCCTCACAACGACACCATGGCTGGAGCTTGACTGCGTGTAGGGTAGGGTAGAGTAGGGTAGAGTAGAGTAGAAGCTTGGCTTAACAGATCTCTTCTGGTGTTTGTTCTTTCACTCTGTCTCCCATCAAGTTCTGGCCGAGGCACATTTCTTTCCTCTTCTTGGAGAAATTGGTCTCCGCTCACATCTGAGATTGGTGGTGAACTCTGAGTACTGTGGACATGGAGGACGTAGTCACCCGGGGGGCTGGTCCTGATGTCCTGGCTGGGCGTTTTGAGTGGCGGTTGGGTCCACGGTTCCTTCTGCTTCCTTGGGGTGGGTGGCCAACAGGGTCAGTGGAATGCCTTACTGTGCAGGCGTGAGGCAGTGTCGCTGGAGTGCAGAGGAAGGCGTTCAGTGCAGTGCTCACCCATGATCAGCTGGGGGCACTGCACCCGGTTGTGGTCTGGGACGGTACATGGTCTGGATCATGGGCTCCACCGCCAGCAGTAGCAGTGGCGTGTTTGAGAGTGTGTGTGGGCCTGTGTAAGTGATTTGTGTGTGAGTGTGTATAGCACATGTGTGTCTGTGCGTGCGTGTATGTGTGTGACAAGTTTTTTTTTTTTTTTACTACAGCTTTTAATTTTATTTTATTATCTAATACCAAAGAATGCATGTGTTCAATGCAGTTGATAATTTTTCCAATTTGTATTACATTTGACCCCCCCCCCCCCCCCCCCCCCCCCCCCCCCCCCCCCCCCCCCCCCCCCCCCCCCCCCCCCCCCCCAACTGTATTATTTGCTAAAATAAATTGACTTTGACTGTGTGGGTCGTGTTATTTCTTTTTTTTTTGTGGTACAGAAACGCAGATCAGAAATTTCTCAGACGAATGGGCTGATGTCTGAATCTCTCAGCTAGTCCATACACCACAGACTTGCAAACCCTGTTTATTTAAAAATGTAAAATGCAAAAAAAAAAAAAAATTACATTTGAAGGGAAAAGACGAAGAGCAATTTCTGGACACAGAACACTTAAACTTGTTTTTTTCTTTTTTGCCTGAAGTAGTTGAACCATGTCCGCAAATGTAAGCGTTCTAGGGATCAAAACTTGGCATAGCAGAACACACACACACACACACACACACACACACACACACACACACACGCTTAGTAGGTCAATATTTGTGTAATTAAAAAGATCCAATAACTGCATATTCTCTAGTCTGACTGCCCCACCTGGAAGTTAAAAAGATAGTGACGCTCAGTGGCCAATTGTATCCACTGCATATTAGATCACTTAGTGTCAAATCTCTTTCTGTACATCTCTTCCCTGGTTTAATTGGCACGTCCCACTCCAGTCATTTATGTAATGCATGGCAAAGGGTAAAATGCATTTGCTAAATCTAGTGATTGTTTTGGGAGAAACAGGCCAAGGCGTTTTACACAACTACACTGGCTTGACCAAAATTCTAGACATTGTTTATAACCAGAGTGAGAAAGTATCTGTCAAGATGACTTTTGTTTGGTGTTACATATTCATGTTTGTTTTGCAGTTAAGTCTGAATCCTCAAAGCAGTCTCCTTGTAAATGCAGTCCGTCTTGAGTGGTTCCTGTGTAGACACAAGATAAACATGGGCAGTCATGGGTGAGCGGTTAGGGCGTCAGACTTGCATCCCAGAGGTTGCCGGTTCGACTCCCGACCCGCCAGGTTGGTGGGGGGAGTAATCAACCAGTGCTCTCCCCCATCCTCCTCCATGACTGAGGTACCCTGAGCATGGTACCGTCCCACCGCACTGCTCCCCATGGGGCGCCACTGAGGGCTGCCCCCTTGCACGGGTGAGGCATAAATGCAATTTCGTTGTGTGCAGTGTTCACTTGTGTGCTGTGGAGTGCTGTGTCACAATGACAATGGGAGTTGGAGTTTCCCAATGGGCTTTCTTTTCTTTTTTTTTTTAACATGCATTAAGTCACAGTATGGCCACAGTGGGTTTTGCAACTATGCTGCTAATTGAAACTGCCTGTTGCCATTTTATGAAAACTTAATAGTAAATATTAGTTAATTACTTAGTATGACCAAAGTACAGCAAGTTTAGCAGCTAAAATGTCTTTCTGGAAATTCAAAATGGCGGAAATTAAGAAGATCCACCTTTTCATGTAGGCCTATGAAAACTGCAATTTTCCCAGTCATAAGGAGTACTTAGAATTTAATGGTATCTCTTCATGAAAGGTAGCATTTGCGAAGGAGCATTATGGATTCTGGAAATAAACTATTAAAATATTACACAGTGCACCTTTTAAGATATGCAAGATTTAACTGGATCACACCGCACTCTCGATTAAAAGGTGCCAAACTAAATCTGTGGAAAATTGAAAGAAAAATGTCTGCACACTTATAGGTCAGTAGACCGAAAGCTTGGCCTATTATTAAAAAGAACACAAAAGGGGATTTTAGTGTACAGACATTTTTCTTTCAATTTTACAACATATGCAAGGTTGCCAGGTGTTAAATGTGGGTCTGTTCCCAGAGAGTGAACAGGGAGACAACACAACAACTTGTACTGCTCCCCTCCCTCACTGGAAGGTTTGCTTTGGCACAGAAATGGAACCCAGTCTTTAGACTAGGTACTGAGCTAGGTTGGCTAAATTGCACCCACAGAATAGACTTCACATTATATATATTATATTTCACTTATATATAATTGAGTAAAAGTACTAATTTACCTTTAATTAGCCGTCCTCTCACAAATTCTTTTTTAAAGATTTTTTTCTTGGTCTTCTTGACTTTATTTATGATAGGACTGTAAAGGTGGTGACAGGAAGCAAGTGGCGAGAGAGAGACGGGGAAGGGCCGGCAAAGGACTTGGGCCGGGAATCGATCCCGAGTCAGCCGCATGGTAGACGAGTGCCCTACCTGTTGGCCACGGCAGGGCCTCCTCTCACAAATTCAATGTTTCTTTCTCTTGAATATCGTCCTCCATGACCTCTATCTCTTGCTTAGTAGGCTACCAGCCATCATCCACGGCATTGATCCAAGGAAGGAAGCACAAGGAAATTGGTGAAAATATTGTGCATAATCCTGGGAATTCCCTTTGTGTAGGATGTGGCCAGAGTAGGTATTGCAATAACCATGCTCATTGAAACTGTGCTGTTTATTGCCAAATATGATCTTTTCATGAATATTTAATAAACCAATATTTACTAGTATGACCAAAGTACAGCAATTTGCGTAGCTGAAAATGGATATTTCTTGACATTCAAAATGGCGGACCATGGAGAAGATCCCCCTTTTCATGTATGAAAAGTGCAATTTTCCCAGTCATAATGAAAACTTAGAATTAGAATTGGGTTTGGGTGTGTTTAGGTTCAAGTACAAGTTATTTCATTTGTCACATACATATTATTTGTAGTGAAATGATGATGGGGTCATCTGCTCTGCATCCAAACGAAGTAAAGTAAAGAAAAAAAAGAGAAATAAGTAATAAATTAAAAAATGATAAATTAAAAAGATCACTGTTCAGCAGTCGCACTAGGGGTAAAAACTCTTCCTGCAATTTAAATCATCAATTTCTCCACACCAATAAGCAATGACATCGTGCATAACCAAAATCAATGTTGGTGATGTGCGTTCTTTCAAAACATTCTCCATGGTAATGATAAATGACATCACACGTTGCCATATCAAACTTTGCCCATTTTTAAAAAAAATGTATTCTACCATTTATCCATACCAACAAGCAGGGGCTGATTAAGAATGTGTATAGTGTGTGTGCATAGGCACAGCAACACATTTTTGGCAGGGGTTGCTGTTAGTGTTAGCACACACACACAGAGAGAGAGAGAGGGAGAAAGGGAGAGACAATGTCCCAGAGCTCCTACAACTTTATACTACCCTACAAGTGGTATAAGCTCTGCAAAGGATTCAAACCAGATTCACCTTAGGCTGACAGTCTCTTGAATAGAGATACATGTTAGTCTGCCACTCTATTCCAATAGGGTCACTTGTCTGTGATGTCTGCCACTCTATTCCATCAGGGTCACTTGTTTGTGATGTCATTATGGAGATGGTTCTAAAACCTCCCCTGAGTATACAGACACTCATTTAGCAGCAGGACACTGAAGAGAACAGTTGGATTATTGTTTCTTCCTGGACATTTACACACGCCTCACATAGTATGGGACTCAGATGGACAGCAAAAGTCAGGGGTGCAGGCCAATCATCATACTGTAAGTACATGAACATCAACACAGCATTATTATGTCAGTAAGCATAGGTTTTATAGCTCAACTTCAACATGAAGACACACACACACACACACACACACACAGAGAGAGGGGGGGGGGGAGAGAGACAGGGAGAGACAATGTCCTAGAGCTACAACTTTATACTACTCTACAAGTGGTATAAGCTCTGCAAGGATTCAAACCAGATTCACCTTAAGCTGATAATCTCTTGAACAGATAGCCTACATGTTGGTCTGCCACTCTATTCCAATAGGGTCACTTGTCTGTGATGTCTGCCACTCTATTCCATTAGGGTCACTTATTTGTGATGTCATTATGGAGATGTTCTAAAACCTCACCTGAGTATACTGCCCTACAATTTCAGAACGCAGTATAATTCGAAATGGCAAAAAATTTCCTTTCTGGCCACGCAACTGTGTTGGAGGTAAAGTGGTGATGACACTTCCTTATAATACTTTTTTATGGTGGAAATTTATGCACACAAGAAAAAAAACAACATTCTCATTACTTTTTAGCTGAAAAATCATTATACTGCGTTCTGTTGTGGTATTACTGTCTACTCCAAAACCACGGTGTCAATGGAGAAGTGCAGTATAATGCACGTTATACTGCGTTCTTGGCTAGTAAGACGTAACCTCCTAAAACCAAAAAGCGCAGTATAATCGTTTTTAGCGTTTTTTTCTGAAACGGGACCAAGTTGGACCAAAACATTTTAACACAAGAAAAAGAAGAAAGAAGGTATTTTAAAGCCAATTTACGGTCTAAACCCATTTTCGACCATTTTCAAGATACTGCGTTCTGATATTGTAGGGCAGTATAAGGACACTCATTTAGCAGCAGGACACTGAAGAGTACAGTTGGATTATTGTTTCCTCCTGGACCCCTCCTGGGGGGGGGGTTTGGTCAACGTTGTTGCCATTGATGCCACCTTATGTGGCTGTGGAAGCCAATTTTGGATCCGCACACTCTTCCACAGATGGAGCAGGTATGTCCTGATGATTGGGAGGTGGGGTCTGCCTGCCGGTGTCGTTGGGCACGTCTTGCAGTCCTCCTTTGAATGAAGGTGTCGTTGACTTGCTCAGCTGCTTTGCTGCACATGGCTCTCCAGGTTGGTCTGTTCAAGATTCAAGATTCTTTTAATGGTCCCGAAGGACATTTGTCTTGGACATACATAGCTGCCACATACACATAACACTAATAGCCTACACATGACGCCAAAAAACAAAAACAACAATAAACACATACATACATACATACAATACATACATACATACATACATACATACATACATACATACATACATACATATGTAACCCCTATGAATTTGCACCACACTACACACTGATTCTTCTTAGGGGTCTTACACACCAAGGCGGTAAAGCGTCGCGGAACGGCAACGTTTTTTACCGGCGTCGGTGAAAATACATTGAAACCTATCTGTCCTTACACACCAACCGGCGGTAGTCGGGCGTCAGCGGCGCGGGAGCCGGCTCCGCGCCGCGCTGCATTTGGAAAATAGAACTCGAGCGTATTTTTCACGCCGGCGACCGGCGGTGTCTCATTCAAATGAATGGCAAAGTAGCATGCTAGCTTTGGCTGTGGCTAGGGTTTTGAATAGGACTGGCCGCGCACGCCGACGCTGTCAGTGTGCAAGGCAGAGAAAAGCACGCCGGCCAAAACTAAGCAGAAAGACCGCGTCCGTCCTGCGACCGTTCCGTTCCGCCTTGGTATGTTTTGGCCCTTAGTTTGTAGACCCTCCCTAAGAAACTCCCACTCACGTTAGTTCTAAGAGTAGACAGGAATTTGCTGACGCTCCCTAGGCAACGAGTAGCACCGAACGCTATGTTTACTTTCCCTTCCTCTCGAGCCATCACATTCACTGATAACACTGACACGATACGATACAAGAAGATATTCATAAAGGGTCCGTGTACCGGTCCGTGTATATTTTCGTTCATTCATTATTCTATTTTGGATATCACACGAGAAAGGAATAAGGACTCGTTTATGATGATTTACGCTTGAATATCACTTATGAAATGGAACCAAGCGCCATATTTTGATATTTTGTAGGTACTGAAAATAAAACGCTGAATCTTAGAAAAGAGAGAAAAGCAATAAAGAAAAACGTCCTTCTGAATTGCGTCTTTTGTTTATTCAGAATTCGGGTGACCTGAGAGTAAATTCTGGAAGGCTGGTTGAGCCTTCAATACATGGTTTCTTTGGAGGCAAACGGACTTTGCAGGCATTGTTGATGCAATATTCAGAACGTTGCTGCACTTCAAAGATGTGGTCGATCTGTGATGACTGTGCGAGGAATTTGTGTCATGAGATGGTTGCGTAGGCTATCCATATCAAGCAAGCGCCACAAGCATGTGCATACGCGTCACCACCATTGAGTAGGGCGTCCTAGAGGGGGGTAGAAGAATGATTTACTGTCTATTTTTTGACTTAAACTTATCAACCAATTTAACCTTCGCAACAACATTTCATGTGCTTAGGCCTGATCTTAAGACTTGATTGTATTCGGCCATATAGCCTATTATAGCGTCCTAATCCAACAGAAGTGCAGCTGTGCGACCGGGACAGATATCTTCGATGGGAAGGGGTAGACCAACTGTCATTGAGAACATTGACAGTTCTTACGATCAGCATCAGTTTCCCAGTTCATCTCCAGCCTTTAGGTGTATCTACCCGGACATATTGCTTTCCAACAATATCACTAATGGTCCAAATACACCAAAGTGAAATGTTTATTCAACATGCGTAAAACTTGGTATGGAGAACGCGCGCTTCAGCTCATTTCACTTGCCAGAATACGCAACAGTTTGCGCGAGAACACTGCTTTGGACTGTTTGCTCCCTAATGCATATTACTACATGTGAAAGGGTATAATAGGTTATTGATTACAGAGACTTTAGCCTTTATTTAGGCTATAAAGTTGAGTCCATAACATAAAGAGAATTTCATCTCTATTTTATAAAGCGGACGCACGCTCCAATACAGGCCTAACCATCACGCGTGCTGCGCATAGGCCTACTAGCCTGCACATCGCAAAAATATTTTTCATCATTCTATTATTTTTCTGTTGTGTCTCTGGCTCCAGCTACTGTTCTGTGTGTCGTTTGGTAGCTAGACCACAGACCTGTATTAACCTAGACTGGCAATGGGCGGTTCTAGCCAGTGGCAGCTTTTCGGATTGACTGGGCGCAGCCATCTTTGCCTTTTTCGCGCCCTGTGGGCTCCTCCCACAGACGTAGCCCCGCCTAGTGGAGACTATCGCAGCTGTGAGCCATAGGAATGCATACGATTTCAAACGGTGATTACAACGTTATCAAAGTGGGTTTCAATCATTTTTTGTAAGATTTTGACAAGTCGTAACGTCTAAATTCTCACTCCACTAATGAAATAACCCTCACTACCTCCAAACGTTTTATTAGAGAGCCTGAAGCTGAGCGGTCTTGCCAGATAGGGCGGTTTCCCGCCCAATCGGGGCCGTTGAGGAAGGCGGTCTGTGGGTAAAAATGGACGAAAATAATCAGTGTTATCTGGCAACCCCGAAGCCGACTGTTTTCGTTGCCGCTTATGCAGGTTTGTGGATATTTGTGACACTGAATCGGCCATGCTTACGTGTGTAAAGCTTATTTTATGTACTTAACTCAGATGTAATGACAACTGTGTATATTGGTATGTATATTTCTTAAATAAGCCGTACGTTTTCAGTGAAGCTACCGGTAACTGTGCTATTATTAATACACCACCCCCCCCCCCCCCCCCCCCCCCCCCCAAGGACGCTGAAGGTAACCTAGCAACAACACGGCACAGCACATTGCAGCTGTGAAAATAACGAGCCACTTGAGAGCGAGACTTTTCTAGAACATTAATTTATACTAGAGCTATTGTTCTAAAGACGTTACACATGGCCTGGTCCAACTTAACTAGTGAACCAGTGTTGCAAAAAAAAATTTTTTTTAAAAACCCATCGGTGCATGACGTCATTACGTAATTACGGGAGTCTCCACTAAGATGGCGGACTACGATTCTGAGGCTCTGAGAAATCCGAAAATTTCGAGGGGCATTGCCAGTCTAGGTTAATACAGGTCTGTGAGCTAGACCTTTTCTGATGCGACTCAGAAGGCAAACTTTCCTTCCGGGTAAACAGAGGGGGAGGGGTCAGTCAAATGAAATTCAATTAATGAATAGCCAAATATCACAAATTGAAAAACGATCAAAAATGTTGTCATTTTTTATAATGCTATTATGGTATGAAGTAACACATGCAGAAAACAAAATACAGCCATATTTGCTTGTATTGCTTTAATCAAAACAAGAAGTTGCACCCTTTTTTGAATTTCATATTTCATTCCAAAATAGAATAATGAATGAACGAAAAAGTACACGGACCGTGTACCATTCGTTCTTTTGTTTTTCGATTCAGAACCAAATAACAAAAAACGAAAAAACGGCTGGTTATTTCATTATTTCGTTTTAGTGACATACAAAAAAAAAAACAAATTTTGATCTGTATTTCCAAATTGTATTTTCTACTTCATTTCAAAATAACGGCAAAGAAAAAAAGCTCGACGTGCTATTTTTAATTTTTGATATTTTCATTTCTCGGCCGTATGTGCCCCGGAAGTCAAAGCTGACCTCGATTAAATAGGTTAAAATCATAACTGAATCCATACTAGATGTTGTCAGAAGAGGTGTTTTGTAACATATACAGTGCCCTCCATAATTATTGGCACCCCTGGTTGAGATGTGTTTTTTTGCTTCCAATTATTTTATTTTTTTTCTAAATAATATGGGACCTTAATGGAAAAAAAGAGAAAAATCCAACCTTCAATACAAGTGCATTTATTCAGTGGGGAAAAAAATCCCACATAAAGAAATAATTATTTGACATCAAATAATGTGTGTCACAATTATTAGCACCCCTGGTGTTAATATTTTGTACAACCCCCTTTTGCCAACAAAACAGCACCTAATCTTCTCCTATAATGTTTCACAAGATGGGAAAAGACAGAAAGAGGGATCTTCAGCCATTCCTCTTTGCAGAATCTCTCTAAATCATCCAGAGACCTGGGTCCTCTCCTCTGTACTCTCCTCTTCAGCTCACCCCACAGGTTCTCAATGGGGTTGAGGTCAGGGGACTGAGATGGCAATGGGAGGAGCTTGATTTTGTGTCTGGTGAACCATTTCTGTGTAGATTTGACCATATGTTTAGGGTCATTGTCTTGCTGAAAGACCCAGTGACAACCCAGCTTCAGCTTTCGGGCAGAGGGCAACAGATTTTGATTTAAAATGTCCTGGTATTTCAAAGCATTCATGATGCCATGCACCCTAACAAGGTTCCCAGGGCCTTTGGAAGCGAAACAGCCCCACAGCATCACTGACCCACCCCCATACTTCACAGTGGGTATGAGGTGCTTTTCAGCATGCGCATCTTTCGTGGTACGCCAGACCCACTTAGAGTGTTTGTTGCCAAAAAGCTCAATCTTGGTCTCATCTGACCAAAGCACACGGTCCCAGTTGAAGCCCCAATACCGCTTGGCGAACTCCAGACGCTTGCGTTTATGATTGTGAGTGAGGAAAGGTTTTCTCCGTGCATGCCTCCCAAACAGCTTGTTGGCGTGTAGACAGCGCCTGATGGTTGATTTGGAGACTTTGTGACCCCAGGATGCTACCATTTGTTGTAATTCTGTAACAGTGAGCTTTGGAGATCTTTTGATTTCTCTTACCATCCTCATCACTGTGCGTGGTGGCAAAATAAACTTGGGTCCTCGTCCAGGCTTGTTTACCACTGTTCCAGTTGTTTTGAACTTCTTAATTATTCCTCTCACAGTGGATATGGGCAGCTGCAGTTGAGTGGCAATCTTCTTGTAGCCTCTGCCTGCCCTGTGAAGGTCGACGCACATCTGCCTCACTTGTATGCTGTGTTCCTTTGTCTTTCCCATGTTTAAGAGTGGATAAGAGAAATGGCCTCGGTGTCACGTCATATTTATACCCCAGGGAAACAGGAAGTGATGAATTACTAATTAAATGTTCCTACATACTCTGGTAAACTTTGTAAACTACTGTAGAAATGACAGAAATGCTTCAATTATATTTATTTCCTGGGAATTGTTAAGGGTGCCAATAATTGTGGAACAGGTGATTTAATGAAAAATAATTATTTTTTAGTCAGGGATTTTTTTATTTTCTTACAATTCATTTGAGTTGAAGGCTACATTTTTCTACAATTTTCAGTGTGACAGTATTCTTCTGCAATAAACACTGAATTTATTTTAAGGCTTTTAACACATCTCAACCAGGGGTGCCAATAATTATGGAGGGCACTGTATATGCAATTCACAGTCTATAACAAATCCAAACTGCAATATTTTTATGAAAATGAAGGCTATCAGTTGAAAGATTTCATATCCGTCTACCTAGCCTGTAAGTTACGCGCCATAGTGGGGTCGTAGGCATGTGCAATTTTTCTCAGTCATTTCAAATTGGTGTTAAAGTTTGGTTTTCACTTCCAAGTTGAAGTTTAGGGTCTATAGAACAATTTGGGTTCGAGTGTCAAACACACAGATAACAAAATGGCCTGCGGGGGGCGCTCTAAAATATATAAACTGCTATAACTTTTTATTAGTTTAACCCTGTGAAACCTGAACCATGAAAGCAATGAGAGAAAATTCTATTTTTTTGGAATTTGCTTCAATATTGGTCCCTTATAAGAAATGTAAAAAAAAAAAATCAAAATTTTGTTAAGGTCACTGAGATATTTGATGCATCATATATGATGCATCAGGCTTTAAAGGGAATGAAAATTCCAATTTCATGACCATTGAAAAATGACTTTTAACCCTGTGAAACCTGAACCATGAAAGCAATGAGAGAAAATTCTAATTTTTTGGAATTTGCTTCAATATTGGTCCCTTATAAGAAATGTAAAAAAAAAATTCAAAATTTTGTTAAGGTCGCTGAGATATTTAATGCATCATATATGATGCATCAGGCTTTTAATGAATGAAAATTCCAATTTCATGACCATTGAAAAATGACTTTTAATGCATTTACAACTTTTTTTTTATTTAAAAAAGTTGTCAGACAATTTAATTTGAGGATTATCTTTAAATATTTAGTGAGATCCTGCCATTTTTTTAAGCCTATCCTTGTTTTAGCAGGACCATATTTTACATTTCCCACAGCCTGGTTGGGTAATTTTTTTAAAATCTATGTAAAAACATAGCTGATCGAATGCTCAACAACCTATTTATGAGTGTAATATAGATCATTATTCATTTTTGATGTGTAATTTGAATATATGGGTCCATTACTACAATTGGACCATTTCTCCATTCACTTCAATGCATTTTTTACGAGATCATAATTTCAACATTTTGCATTACATTTTCAAAATTGCAAGTAAAACCTGTTTCTTAAGGCAATATCTTTGTCTTGAAGTAAAACAACTTGTGTGTTTTGTTAAACGATCGTCGTGGTGTGCTTTGTAAGTTTCCCTATGGAGCAAATGCATTGATGGCTGACTTCCTGCCACCGCCGGATGGTGCTTATATGTCTCATCAGTTTTAGCACGATCTCTCTGCAACACGGTGTAAAAATATAAACTCTTCCTTGCTTAATTGCACAAAGCAAGTGTTCAAATTAAAGGATGTAGAGTTATATTTCGGAAATTTGTACACAAACCTTATGCAATTTGACGAAATCTCAGCGTCGGTCAGGGAAACCGCTTCTACCCCATTTTCCTGTTTTTCGCCGAGCTGTGGTCAACTTGTTGTCGACCGCTGCTCTCTTGTGGCGGTTTCCGTGTACTGCAGGACGTTTGGAAATGACACGCAGGATGTTTTTCAGATCGATTTTTTTTTGTGTCAGCGTGGAGAGGGCTTTGAATTTGATGAGACATATATGATGCATCCGGCGCGATAGGGTTAATGCATTTGCATCTTTTTTTTAATTTAAAAAAGTTGTCAGACAATTTAATTTGAGGATTATCTTTAAATATTTAGTGAGATCCTGCCATTTTTTTAAGCCTATCCTTGTTTTAGCAGGACCATATTTTATATTTCCCACAGCCTGGTTGGGTAATTTTTTAAAATCTATGTAAAAACATAGCTGATCGAATGCTTAACAACCTATTTATGAGTGTAATATAGATCATCATTCATTTTTTATGTGTAATTTGAATATATGGGTCCATTACTACAATTGGACCATTTCTCCATTCACTTCAATGCATTTTTTACGAGATCATAATTTCAACATTTTGCATTACATTTTCAAAATCGCAAGTAAAACGTGTTTCTTAAGGCAATATCTTTGTCTTGAAGTAAAACAACTTATGTGTTTTGTTAAACGATCGTCGTGGTATGCTTTGTAAGTTTCCCTATGGAGCAAATGCATTGATGGCTGACTTCCTGCCACCGCCGGATGGTGCTTATATGTTTCATCAGTTTTAGCACGATCTCTCTGCAACACGGTGTAAAAATATAAACTCTTCCTTGATTAATTGCACAAAGCAAGTGTTCAAATTAAAGGATGTAGAGTGATATTTCGGAAATTTGTACACAAACCTTTTGCAATTTGTCGATATCTCAGCGTCGGTCAGGGAAACCTAGCCTGGTCCTGACCATCCCATAACTCTACCATTTCATTTCGTATTCATGGTCTGGCATTTGTTTGCTCTGAAGCGATTGTAGAAAGCAGGAAGTTTGCACTCAGTTATAGTTTGAAATTATTGGACACCTCTCACCCAATCGCTGGCAGTTACTCAACAACAACATAGCGCAGACCAATGGCTCTGGCGCAGATGTGTACGTCATTGTCACGAGCGTTCTCCCCCTTTCGTCCCCACGTGGGGGGCGTATTCGATTATTGGCTGTTTTCTGGGGGGGCGTTGCAATCAAAATTCTACTGCTGCAAGCACTCCACAGAGAAGCACGGCCAGACTACAGTAGTGGAGCCAATCCTTTGGCGGAAGTACGTAGGATGGCTCGCGAGGCTAAGGGAAACCGCTTCTACTCCATTTTTGCATTTATCGCCGAGCTGTGATCAACTTGTTGTTGACCGCTGCTCTCTTGTGGCGGTTTCCGCGTACTGCAGGACGTTTGGAAATGACACGCAGGATGTTTTTGAGATGGATTTTTTTGTGTGTCAGCGTGGAGAGGGCTTTGAATTTGATGCATCATAGATGATGCATCCGGCGCGATAGGGTTAACCAAATTTAACATATGAGGTATGCATGGATTCAGCATTAAGAGGAGGAGCTGGTGAGCTAAGTATTTGGTTACCGGATTAAAGACATACTATGTCATAAACACACTTTTAGCCCATGGACAGCAAAATGCAGGGTTTTTTTAAGATAAAGGGTGGAAATGCCCTCCAGGTTGCAATGACTCATCATTTATTGTTACAAGTTATTGTAAATAAAGCCTGGGATATCATTCAACTTGATTTTTTCAGAATATCCCTGAAGCACAAAGATACCTAGGATACCTATACACAAATAGGGCTGCATAAAGCCTATGTGATATTTAGGACCCAACTTGCAACTTTGAGTTTATGAATTTAGTATCATGAGTATCAACTTTTTTCAATCAAGCCATATTCTATTCACACATAAAATCACAAAAAAAACATTATATCTGGAAGAAAATAAATAAATAATAATAATAATAATAGTAGTAATAAAAAGACTTTCTGGAGAGACAATGCTATTAGTATGCTTGCGGCTTATGCACACACACACAGAGGTGTTGTATACACACAGAGAAACACGAGGGAAAGAGAAGAGATAGAGGTCTGGGTGTGTGTGTGTGTGTCTGTCTGTCTGTCTGTCTGTGTGTGTGTGTGTGTGTGTGTGTGTGTGTGTGTGTGTGTGTGTGTGTGTGTGTGTGTGGAGATGCTTCAGGTGCCTTTCAGCAATGGGTGGGTAGGGAGAGGTAAGGGTGGGATTCGAACCTGCAACCCTCTGACAGACCAACACCCTACCCAGTAGGCCACTGCCACTTACTGTATAGAGTGGCCACAGCAGTATATTAGGCCATGGTTGCCCAAGTGACAGCAGAGGTCTAAAGTTCTACATGGCTGCATGTGTGTGTGTCAATGATACAGTAAGTAATGTAGACTTCCTTGGTGTGTGTGTGTATGAATGAAGATTCTAAAGGTGACAATTTGGCGGTCAATAGCTGAGTAATATGTGCAGCCTTATTTTTACACATTTTGACACACAAATGGCACAACCCTGCTCTTCATGTCAAAGCTGAGATCACTTTTCTAGGCCAAATGGTTCAGTCAAAAAATGGACATATTCAGGCCTATGCGCTGAGCTGTTCACACATTTTTTTCGTAAGTGAATGGGGTCATATCATAGGGATTTTAAAACTGCTCTCTCTGAAACATTTGTACGAGTTGGCTTATGATCTTCACACAGTTTGTATTCAGAGCCAAGACCTCTCTGACAATGCCTTTACCTAGTTAATACCTAGTTAAAAACCCTAGGACAGGTCACCTCTCACTCTAACTGCCACAGTTTGTGACATCATCATCTTGACCATTCTACCATTCATTTCATTGAGGGGGAAAACAGAGAGAAAACTGAGGAAAAACAAGTCTGGTGAACGAATGAAAGGGGGTAAGCCAGCTAAAAATACACCACCCTGAGTCCTTTTCGAGCCGTTCAATTTGGGACTCGAACCGTGTCTCTATCTCGAACGCTGCAGCGATTCAAAACCGGCGTACTAATGAATGGCGATTCCCATAGGCCGAGGTGAATGGAAAAATGTAGAATAATAATAAACTGTTGATGAACAATTGGTATGCTTTCCCGCAAGCATACTAAAGAAACTGTTGGAGAACAATTAGTATGCTTGCTGGCGGCAAGCAGAGGCTTTTGGCAAGCATACTAAATAATACTATAGGTAGACACAATCATCTGCTGTTATGAGGACATCTCTGTCATCTGGGAACTGTCCATTTGTTACCAGCTGACAGGAATGAAAACCGTTCTTATCATCTGCATTTGCCAGAAATGCCTACCAATCTGGTAACAAATGAACAGTTCCCAGATTTGGACTACACTACCAAAGATGCAGTTGCCAAAGATGTATTCCAACTATACGTAGGTGAAGTGCAGCTGTACTAGTACTTGTACAAATAGACCTGCCAGATCTCGGTGCAAGTGCATAAAGGCAGAGTTAAAGTGCACACGTCTGTGCAAGTGCACATGCAATTTCCAAGACTGACCACTGACTGTTTTTGCATCTGTTCTCTGTCATAGTTATTGTAGAGTGGAGTATTGGAATAAATGTTAAAAAAGCCCGGATTTAGCTGTCCATTGGCTAAAAGTGTGTTTTTTACATAGTGTGTCTTTAATCTGGTAACCAAATACTTAGCTCACCGGTTTCTCCTCTTCATGCTGAATCCATACATAGCTCATATGTTAAATTTGGTTTAATTAATCAAAGGTTATAGCAGTTTATATATTTTTGAGCGCCCCCCGCAGGCCATTTTGTTATTTGTGTGTTTGACACTCGAACTCAAATTGTTCTATAGACCCAAAACTTCAACTTGGAAGTGAAAACCAAACTTTAACACCAATTTGAAATGACTGAGCCTATTACGACCTCACTACCAGGGTCTGCACCAGGGTCTGCATGGACTGGCGCCCTCTGTCCATGGTGCTGAAATCGCGGCACCAAAGATTCTTTTAGTTCTAACGTCTCTGGCGGCACTACTCTTATGTGTGAAGCACATTACAGTTTCATGAGGGGAGACCAAACAAAAGGCTACAACCAAACAATACTGTTGTACCCTTTGCCGACATAAGGCTCCCACATGCACGTCACAAAACAATAATCCACGCGGCGGGACTATTTTGATTATATTCCTTCCAAAAAATGTCAAAATGTCAGTACTGTGCATTGTTCGTAATTATAAAAAACTAAAAAAAGTATACACGTTGAAGATAATCCACGTTACAGAACTTCAACAAAAATGCGAGCCATATGGCACAAATGGCCATCCGAAATGCTGGTTTATAATAAAATAAATTGAGGCAATTACCACAAAAACAATAGCATCAGTTTTACACTGGAAAATGAAATATGGGCTAAAACTTCACCCCCTATCATCAGTAGGCTACAGTAGGTTACATTTTTGAGTAGATCTAGGAGCGATCATTCTCTCCTGCATTTGCAGCTGGTGCAGCGGCAGCCTAGCCTAGCGCAGCCAGACCCGTACAGCAAAAAGCTGTACCAGGGTCTAGGAGGGCTGGGCGGCAGTGTGGGCGGGATAAACGGTTGCTTCAGCACTCAACGTCACGCAATAGGATGGTGGAACAACCAATCCCCACACACTTCTGTGTAACGTCACAGCTGTCTTTCACAACGTACACGCGACACGCCCCTTTGTAGGTGAAGCGGCAACTTCGAGCCGTCGTAGCAGTGAATGCGTGTGATGACCACAGCCACAAACAAGTTTCCTAATAAATCGTGTTTTCACTTATACAGTTCAAAAATGCATCGTTTTCAACCACATGGCCCTCCTTGATCAATCAGCGAAATGTCGAGCAATTTGGGGCTTGTTAAATGGTTATATTTATGATTGTTGTCAACATGGCATGTTCGGTGTTAGCTAGCTAGCTGTATACCCATAACTTTCCCTGATTGTCGCTCCCAACGCAGGACGCTCCCCGGTCAGCTCGCTCCCACTAGCCAGACTATCGATCCCACGGCCATATAACGGAGGTAGTTATCTTTTTGATGTTAGTTTTTTGTTTCTAACCCTAGTTTTTTGTTTCTAACCCTAACCCTAACCTAACCCTAACCTGGATACCTAGCTCTGTGTTGTTGACGACAGGTTAGCTAGCCACTAGCTTGGTAGACTAGGTGTCATTCCCATCTATTTAGTAAGCTACTCAAAGACTTTCAAAGCTCCCAAATGTCTTGTTTTTAATGGCATGTGTCTTATTAGAAATTGGGGCAGCAATTTCATTCTACACCTACAGTAGTGGTCTGATAATAGCGTGTGACTATCTGGTTCTGTAAAATGCTCAACTTAGCTTACCGAGCTAGTTTAAAACATCGAATGATCAAATGGTAATGTGTTGAGATCTATTTGTGTCCGATAAGTTCATGGTGTATTATTACATCAATCCATGTCAGCCACGAAATGTATTATCATCCAGGCTTTTTAAATTAAGTAAACACTTTCGTGCTGTACGTAGCACGGACGGACACCATGCTTCTTCTTAGAAAGTTTCCTGTTTACTAGGTAGCCCGGCCCCCCTCGCGATTTGATTGGCCCTGTCATCAGATAACTTTCAGCCTCGCAAAACGACCGGGGTCCGCTAGACTGCCCCCGGGAGCAAATTCAATTTGCGGTCGCTATAGGGGCGTCTAGATTTCTAGGCTAGCGGCAGCCCTTGTATTGCACTGCGAGCTGTCCACGTGTGTGGTATAGGTGAAATGTGCACTGGCAGCACTCATCGTTGAGTTTGCGAGATGCCTTTAGTGGGAGTAATTGAATGTGTAAAAACCAAAAACACGTTGAACACAGTGGCAGAATGCAGCTCACACACGCGATGCGTTCCTTTGATAGATGCCTGCTCTACGCGCACGCATTGTGTAGACAAATTACGGTGATAAACATATCCAGGTCAAAAATACTAACAGGAAAAGAGGGACAATGACAGCGGGAATGAATTCGCCAGGAAGACAGATTTTATTTGGCAAACTAACTAGAGATTTTCTAGGGTTCATGACAAAAGAATGCTTTAGAACTGATGGCTACTGATGTGGGGAAAACGTGTCAGAGGGAAATTCTTTCAGAGAGTCCAACAACAACACAATATCAAAATGCCATGGTGGACGCGACCTGCCACCAAAAGCCAGCTCCTTTCGGTTCATAGAAAATAGATGCCTTAAAAAAATCCAGATCCCATTAGGCTATGTCAAGTCAAGTCAAGTCAATTTATTTATAAAGCACTTTAAAATACAACAGAGGTAGCTGTCCAAAGTGCTGGACAAGTAGGAGGACTTGAAAGGAATCTTTCAACCTTAGAAACACATAGACATACTTGAGGACATAGGACAAGATAAAGAAGAAAAATCACAATCAATAAGATCTAAAAACTGAGCATCATGTAGAACAAAAAAAAAGGGGGGGATAGGTTATGCTAAAGGGCAAACCATAAAAAGACAGTTTCATAACGACACATATTTAAAAATAAGAATACATATAGGAGCTAAGGGGATGATCAACATTTAAGAACAAAGAAATAAAAGGAATAAAAGTATAAATAGATAGATAAATAACTAGGTGCAAACACAGAGGTCATACAGTGTTAAAAGCTAATGCATAAAAGTGAGTTTTAAGGTGAGTTTTAAAAGCAGCTAGGGAGGGGGACAGGCGGATATAGAGTGGCAGGTCATTCCACAGTTTGGGGCCCATTACAGCAAAAGCTCTGTCTCCTCTGGTTTTCAACCTGGAGCGTGGTACAATGAGGAGCGCTTGTTCTACTGACCTGAGGGATCTAGAGGGGGCGTTTACGTTTAGTAGGTCAGATAAATAAGATGGTGCCAGGCCATGAAGAGCTTTAAAAACAAATAAAAGAATCTTAAAATCTACTCTGTAGCGTATAGCGAGCCAGTGGAGAGCAGCAAGCACAGGCGTGATATGCTCCCGCCTTCGAGTTTTAGTAAGGAGGCGGGCAGCAGCGTTTTGCACAAGTTGCAGGCGGGAGAGGGAGGAAGCACTGAGGCCAGCATACAAGGCATTGCAGTAATCAAGGCGTGATGAGATAAAAGCATGGATGACTCTTTCAAAGTTTTTAAAAGATAAAAAGGGTTTGGCCTTGGATACTACTCGTAGCTGATAAAAACTAGACTTAACAACCATATTGACCTGTTTCTCCATACTAAAAAATGAGTCTAAAAACACCCCAAGGTTTTTTGCTGAGTCTTTTACATATGGTTTGAGGGGGCCTAAGTCCTTTGGGGGGGCAGAGGTAGTACTAGGCCGAAAGACAAGGACCTCGGTTTTTACTTTTCGTTAAAACTTAAAAAATGTAGGGCCATCCATGCTTTAATGTCCTCAAGGCAGTCAATTAGTTGATTAAAAGCATTTGTATTACAGTGTTTAAGGGGCATATAAATCTGTGTGTCATCAGCATAACAGTGAAAAGAGACATTGTATTTGCGAAGGATGGATCCTAGGGGTAGCAAATAAAGGGAGAAGAGAAGAGGGGCAAGAATCGAACCCTGCGGAACGCCACAGGGCAGAGGAGCGGAGGGGGATACAGAGTCGCCAAGGTACACTGAAAAGGATCTATTTGCAAGATAAGATTTAAACCAATCGAGGGCAGTGCCTCTGATACCAACAGAGTTTTCAAGGCGAGAGATTAAAATGTCGTGGTCGACAGTGTCAAATGCAGCAGTGAGGTCCAGTAAAATTAAAATGGCATTGTCACCAGAGTCAGTGGTCATTAAAAGATCATTAAAAACCTTAAGTAAAGCTGACTCTGTGCTATGCAGGGCTTTAAAGCCAGACTGGAGAGGTTCTAATATGCCATGGGAGTCTAAAAACGATTGCACCTGCTGAAGTACTAATTTTTCCAGGACCTTGGAGAGGAAAGGAAGCTTAGAGATAGGTCTGTAGTTGGAGAGGATAGAAGTGTCTAAGTTGGGTTTTTTAATTAAAGGTTGTACAAATGCATGCTTAAATGATTGTGGGACACATCCAGAGGCAAGGCTACAGTTCATGATGTCCAGAATGCTGGGACCTGTGGATTGGAGTGTTGGCTTGATGAGAGATGGGGGCATGATGTCAGCTTGACCAGAGGTAATTTTCATTTGACCAATAGTTTTTGTTAAGTTGGCCAGGGAGATGGGTTCAAACTGATAAAAGGTTGCAGAACAGATTACAGGGATAGAGGGATCAAAAGGGGGAGGGGTTATGGTAGCTCTTATACTATTGACTTTAGAGGTAAAAAAGTGGAGGAGAGTGTCACAATTAACTAAGGAGGGGTCCAGTTCTACATGTTGTTTGGGATTTAGGACGGTGTTTATGGTGCTAAAAAGGACACGTGGCTTATCATTGTTACGTTGGACAATGGCAGAGAGGTACTTGTGTTTTTCAGACTTAACAGTTTTTTGATATTTCACCCAGGTTTCTTTTAAAATGTCATAGTTCACATGTAGTTTTTTTTTTTCCATCTGCGTTCTGCCCTCCTGCACTCCCGTCTGACAGAGCGAGAGGCGTCTGTAAGCCAGGGCGTTTGTTTTGTTTTTGGACGCAGGGTTTTGACAGGAGCGACACAGTCAAGGATACTGGTGCAGGTAGAATAAAAGGATGAAATCAGTTTCTCGACGTCATGACCGGCATCCGAGCCGTGGGACTCAGAGGCAGGAGGAAATGCAGCAGAGAAACGGGACGCTGTCGTGGATGTAATAATGCGGCGCCGACCTGCGGGCACGCACGCATTTTCGTGATTTGCAGGGCAGGGGAGTTCAAAAGATATGGGCATGTGGTCTGAAAAGACAGCGTCGTGGATTTCCAGATTTTGCACTTGAAGTCCACAGGATAATACCAGATCTAAAGTGTGCCCCAGAACTTGGGTGGGGCCCGACACAGACTGAGTGAGGTTAAAAGAGTCAATGATATTTAAAAAGTCTTTAGATAGTGGTTTGGTGGGGCAACACACGTGAATATTCAGGTCGCCAACAATAAGTACGCGGTCGTGTTTGGTCATCACCTCAGACAGAAAGTCAGAAAAGTCCTGGATAAAATCCTTATTATATTTAGGTGGGCGGTAGATCACGGCACACAGAACAGGGTGTGGGGCACACAATTCAAAAACATTCTGCTCGAAACTGGCGAACTGGGCCAGTGACAGCTGTCGGCATTTTAAAGAGTTTTTAAAAACAGATGCCAAACCACCGCCGCGCACGGTTGTCCTCGGTGCGTTCAAAAAAGAGCAGTCTGGCGGTGACAGTTCAGCGAAAAAGTTCAGTTCACCTGGGCGTAACCAGGTTTCTGTGATGCACAGTACGTCCAGTTTGTGCGTAATGAAGAGGTCGTTTAGGATGAAGGTCTTATTCCCCACCGAACGTGCATTCACCAGTGCAAACCTGATGGTAGGCGTCTCGCATTCTTTCCGGGGTGCCCGACCTACAGGTCGGAGATGGCGGTGGTTCACCCCTCCTCTGCGGAGCCGAGGGGAGCGTAGGCGTTGGGTGTGGCAGGTGGCCTCTGGTGGAGAGATGACAGTTCTCAGCCAGGTGTACGCAGGTTCCAGCGAGCGCCAGGAAACGAATCGGCTGCGATCGGGAAGGAAATCCCGGGCCTTGATTCCAGGACACTGCAAGAGATGTAGTTTAAGTTTCACCAGTCGCCCGCTGCGCTTTCCCCGACGTTTGCGCCTCCGCGTCTGTTGGGGGTCAGGTGCGCGAAGTATGCACGCCGGTATATCCGATAGTAGTGGAGGGGGTAGACGGCTCCGTCCGCCATGGCCATAGCGCGACAGCTCTTCATAGTTTGACCGAATGCTAAGTAGAGTTTGTCGGTCATAGATACGCAGACAGTTCACAATGTTAGTCACATAGAACAGAAACAGTACAAACACCTACAGAGACGCCAAAGCTGACAGCAGCGGACGGCAGGCCACACACACTGGCGCCATCACGCAACGCATGCCCTCCACATGTGTCTCCAAATTGGTCCAGAAGACCGCTTCGCTGGTAAGCCTAGCTAATAGCTGTAAGCTGTAAGTCCACACCAGTGTTCGGTGGTCCTTATCTATTACAAAACTGTTAATAAAACCTGGGGTCTTCGGGTAGCCTAGGCAACATCGCCAACGGCAGGGGCAACAGCTATCTAGTACTGCTGCCTTGTTAACTATATTTCTACTGTATGTTACTTATCTTCAACTCAAGTGTCAAAACAACCCTTGTCATGCTAATGTAACCAAGTGAACTGTTACTGGTCATTTCTTAAAATAATAATTACTCTTTTGATGTGTGTAATTGCACGACTACGCCACTGAGGGAATTGGATAATCTAACTTATCCGACGTCTTCCACCACAGACAGTTCAATACTCAACAACTTCACCACTGGATTGCTGGGGCTTTGTATGGTGATGGGCCTGCCTGGAAACATAGCCGTTGTGGTGATCATACTCCGCAACTTCAAGAAGGACAACTTCACCCTGCACTTGATGCTGAACCTGGCTTTCTCTGACATGATGTTCCTGATGACTTTACCCTTTTGGACCGCTCATTTCATCTCTGACTTTGAACTAAGCCAAGGTCTCTGCAAGTTCCTTTACTATCTTGACTTTGTCAGCATGTACTGCAGTGTTATGACTGTGACTCTGATGAGCGTTCAAAGGTACATATCTGTTCTTCATCGAAACCAGTGGGCCAAACTGGGAAGAAAAGGAGAGAGATGCCTTCTCCTTTGTCTCTGGGTACTTGCCTTCCTACTTGCTGGGCCATCTGCTGTCAAAGCTGGCATTGTGGAGGAAGGACAGAAGCACAGATGCTGGAAAATCTCAAGGTTTGATGGGAACATATCATTTGTTCTTTTATGTGAGACATTGATTGGGTTTGTTCTTCCACTGTCCATCATTGCAAGCTCGTACTACTGTCTCCACAAGAAAGTCAACCAGACTGCACTCTTCAGCAGTCAGAGACTGACCAAGCTGGTGCATTCCTCAACTTAATTCCATTCTGGTGGGTCGGCGTCGCTATATAGGCAAGGCTTGCCCAATGCCCATCATTTGTTTTGGTTACGCACGATGTCATCGCTTGTTGGTATGGAGAAATAGTAGAATATATATATATATATATATATATATATATATATATATATATATATATATATGACTTTGTAGTGCTTTCTCAACTGACATAATTCACTTAATCATTTGTGTATTCGGTTATATGTTATGCTGTTCGTCATCTCCACTGTTCTGTTCACTTTATAGTCGCGGTCCCTTTAAGAGTTCCGATGACGTTTAATGTTGCCGGCTTTTCTGTCATGCGCGGCGCCATGTTTTTAGTCAGTTACAATAACTTAATAAACGCGACTCACAGAGTCTTAATGTGATAAGTTGTACGGCTCGTTTCTTCGCCTTAAGGCAACTTCCAAAGCTTCACATATTACCACAACAAACTTTGGCATTTAAAAATATATATATATTCTAAATACCAAAGTTTGTTGTGGTAATATGTGATGTCATTTCTCTTGCCATGGATAATGTTTTGAAAGAATGCACACCTGCGTCAGTGCGCGTCAAATATTCAGTTTTAGATCGTCTCTGCTTCTACTGCAATCAGTGGAATGAGAGCGCATCTTATCGAATCCGACGCGTTACCATGATGATTTGAAGAGTTCAGATGCAAAACCCCCCCACCCCCTAAGTGCCTTTTCAGAAAATAATCTTAATTCATTTTTATTTAATACAAAGTCTCCTTCATACCTCACTCGCGACCTCACGTGACCCAAAATGACGTCACACGCCGTGGCGCGAGCTGCCGTGTCGCGACGTCGTGCACCCCACATTTTTTGTAACATGTCGTGCGCCACCAGCGACCACGCAGGTAGGCAGACAAAGCAGGAGTTGCGAAGAGAGGCTACAACTACTGTAGGCTACTACAGAATGGATCCTGCATCATTTTGAGGATAATAAAATGTCCTAGAGTGTTATTTTATCTTCTCTCTTAAATGTTGTTCAGTGAAACAATTGTTTACTTTGTTCAGAAGCACGTTGTGTTCGGCGATCTATTTATAAATTCTGCCGCCAGAACAATGCTCTCACATGGTCTTGGAATGATCTGGCAATGTAGGCTACAACAAAAAATATATGTTTCAATGTGGTAAGTCACAAGTCAGACGTTCAGTAGCCCTACAGCAGCCGTGTTTGGCTTTCTATTTTATACATCCGTAGAACTCACGCTGCGAGTTGCGAAAAATACTGCCGTTTCTCTCATGAACAGCAGAGGGCACTTCCGACAATGCGAGCGAAAGCGCTTTTGAAGTATGAATAGTCTGTCGCAAGTGATGACGTCATTAATGGTTCTCGCGCCACACGCGCCAAAGTGCGCACGTGAAGTATGCAGAGCCCTTAAAGGGGGATTCATACTTGTCGTGACTGGTGTAAGCAGGGGTGGACTGGCAGTATGGCATACCGGGCATTTTCCCGGTGGGCCGACGCCCCTCGAGGGCCGATGCCCCTCTTAAAAAAAAAAAAAAACATTTTCTTTTTTTTTTACAAAAGAGACCGGCGGCCCACGGTGTCATGTTGACGGCCCTCGGCCAGGGCGGTTCTAAGGGGTGGCAGGGGGTGGCATTTGCCAGAAATCTGATATGCCAGCCCAGGAGCTCCCTCAGATATAATAGACTCAAGCCCCGAAAAAAACGCGTAATAGCGAACGAAATCGCAAATAGCGGTTCAACAAAACATCGTTTTCCCCACACACACTCTTTGATGCATGTTTGTATAGACATCATGGTTGTGAAATGGCACATGTGGGGTACCATTCGAAAGCTTACATTCTCCTCTTTCCAGTGGTATGCATGCTATTCAGTTGCCATGTACATTACGACAACACTAACACATAGAAGCAGATGTGTGCTTTTATATGCCTATCCTGAGGAAGACAAAGTCTCAGAGACAATGCACTGTATTTCATTATTTTGGTTTTCCTTTTCCAAGTTGAATGTGTACCAATGAAGATTTGTAAGTATATGCCTATGCTCTATAGTCCATGTGATAAATATATAGATTTGTTATGATAGGCTAAATGGAGATTAATGGTAAACGTTATGGTTAATTCCTGAGATTTCATTTTATATTCCTCCTGTACATTCTGCTCATTTTTAAGGCCAAAATATTCACAGGCATGTGCTAATTGCTGTCTTTGTGGTGGAATGGTGCTGTCTGTGATTCTGTAGAGTAGCCAGTGAGTAGCCACTAAGCATATTATTGTTACTACCAATAAATATTTCAAGAACACACCTCTGTGGTTGGGCTGGTGGGGTTGTCATTCAAGTGTAAAGAAATCCTAAACACTGTCCATTCCACCAACAAACTTTAATACAACATTTCGGTGATCTGAACTTCTTCAGAAAAAGTTTGTTGTAGGAATGGACAGTGTGCAGGATTTCTTTACAACTGAATACCAATAAATATACATTTGAAATTAAGTTTAAGTATTGTATTATTTGTAGTTAATAATTTATCCCTCTGTTCTTGTCTTGTCAAGCCAGACTGTTGAGGCAGAAGTTAACTATTTTTGCCTCCCAGACTGTACATTGCAAACCTTTTTAAACCACTATCTGAAGCAAGACGCTCCAAACCCAATAGTGAAGGTCTACAGTATGTGCCTAACATTAGAATAAGTATGTGCCCCCCTCTCTTTGTGTGCGTCCAAGGAGCTGACTTGACTGAAGGGTGCAGATAAGGGCAGTTCATCCCCATCTGTTAGGGGCTCTCTTCTCTCAACTTCCAGGTTTTCTGCCAGCTTACATGACCAATTCATAGATTCATTTTACATAAACAATTGAACGTGAGATCACTGCACGTATAGTGGCGTTTTTTGGTACCTGAAAGAGAGGGTTTTTTCCGTTAGAAGACATTAGTTATGTCAATTTAATGGCGGCGCTCCGCTAATTATCGGTATGTGGGGCCGGTCTGAGGCAAAAAATGCCCGGGCCGTTTTGTTGTCCCAGTCCAGCCCTGGGTGTAAGTCTCCTTCATACCTCACTCGCGACCTCACGTGACCCAAAATGACGTCACACGCCGTGGCGCGAGCTGCCGTGTCGCGACGTCGTGCACCCCACANTTTTTGTAACATGTCGTGCGCCACCAGCGACCACGCAGGTAGGCAGACAAAGCAGGAGTTGCGAAGAGAGGCTACAACTACTGTAGGCTACTACAGAATGGATCCTGCATCATTTTGAGGATAATAAAATGTCCTAGAGAGTTATTTTATCTTCTCTCTTAAATGTTGTTCAGTGAAACAATTGTTTACTTTGTTCAGAAGCACGTTGTGTTCGGCGATCTATTTATAAATTCTGCCGCCAGAACAATGCTCTCACATGGTCTTGGAATGATCTGGCAATGTAGGCTACAACAAAAAATATATGTTTCAATGTGGTAAGTCACAAGTCAGACGTTTGTAGCCCTACAGCAGCCGTGTTTGGCTTTCTATTTTATACATCCATAGAACTCACGCTTGCGAGTTCCGAAAGATACTGCCGTTTCTCTCACGAACAGCAGAGGGCACTTCCGACAATGCGAGCAGGGCGCTTTTGAAGTATGAATAGTCTGTCGCAAGTGATGACGTCATTAATGGTTCTCGCGCCACACGCGCCAAAGTGCGCACGTGAAGTATGCAGAGCCCTTAAGGGGGACCCAGATAGTCTGTTACACCGGTCAAGTTTGCTACAAATTGTCGGCTTTCGCTCAGGCTAAATACTATCCCTCGCTCAGTACAAAATCACATTCACGGACAGTTCAAGCAGTTGGATACAAGCAACGACAACGAGCACCGAGTTTAACGTCAGTCTCCGTTAGCAGTGTGCTAACTAGAGACTAGCACAAATGCAACGTCTAAAATTGCAACACAGGACACATAGGCACACACACGGACTGTTAGCCGTCCGTAGTCAATACTTATAATGAAAGCATTTATAACCAATGCAATCTAAACACGCGCCATATGATGTAATAACAGATACTTTTCCGTGTGTATGTTAAATGAAGCAAGCGTAGCTATTTACCTGCTGTTGATGGGCAGCTTCAGTGGCTCCCCTCGTACCTCTCGTAGTGACAGCAGTGCCACTTCCAATAGCCTACGTCGTTTTCAAGGCACAAGATGCTGAACATCTGAGACATGGTGATACACGTCTCACCCTCGATCAAATGGTCCAAATCAGTCTCAAGGCAACACCTGGACTCCCACGACGTGCACATGGGCTGGCAATGATATGCACCAGTCAATGTTGCCCACCCACCCGGCTCTCACCTCCCGAAACCGATTGGCGTAGCCCTAGTCCTGTTTCCATATGCCCAGTAGTGGCAATGCTACGCAGTTCCTTCACTATTGGCTCGAAAGCATAAGCCATTGGGTGAAAGCCGTGGGATTCGCTAAATCTCTCCACTTCATCCTCCATAGTTTAGCTAAGTTTTTAGCAGGCTACGGGTGAGCAGCAGCAGAGCACAGTATCCCAGAGTAACCGACACAGAGATACCGGAAGAACTTTGCAACACACCCGGTGATGTCATAAACAAGATGGCGGCGAATATTAATAATGGCCTGCATAACTAATGTATCCGAAATGTCTTTTTTAAATGATCTACGATTATATTGCTATAATTTTCATCTCCAAATAAATTAAAACTATACTTAACTTATATAAAACGCTATAAATGTAATGTTTCATGTCCACTTTAAATGCAAATTAGAATAGAGAATCTTTGGTTCTACTGCAATAAGTGGAACGAGAGCGCATCTTACCGAAGCCGACGCGTTCCCGGCCGCTACCATCATAGATGTGTATAGAAGATGGCTATCCATCTATGTATGGCTACCATAATGGTTTGTTGTGGAAATACGCATAGTTACCCATCACTGGACAATGATAAATGTTTTCAAACAACACATCAAGGCAACAAATTTATACCTCCTCCACATCAAGCCGGATAAATACTGTACAAGTTCAGAAACTAAAACGGATACATTGTGTTTCCACTTGCAATTTTTAGAACGATAGCGCATTTCATCAAGATCAAGAACATGAAGTGCTTTAAAAAGTCATGTGGAGGTTTTGTACTGAGGGGCGACGATACTTACCTGCCCATCGTCAACTAGGCGTAGTTTTTGTTTACGCACGAGATCACGACTATTTGGTATGGAGAAACGCATCAGTATTGCGCAAGAATAGGCACATGCAGTGGCACATTAAGTTGAATAATTGGTGTGTTGCCCCTCAACCTGCTTCGATGTCGACGTGGGTCTGGCGCAGGTAGGCAAAGCCTGCCCGTCAACAATATTTATTTTGATTACAAGCGATGTCATCGCTCGTTGGTGTGCTAAAACCAACATCTGGGGCGTCATTCATTGTCCTGCAGCATTTTATGTAGTGTGTAGGCCTACACCATTTATATTTTATTATACTGGTAACGCACGAGATCGTCTCTTCATTCGATTCCGATGCGACTGCAATTGCCTGCCCGTCACTAATTGCAGGAAGAGTTTTTACCCCTAGTGCGACTGCTGAACAGTGATCTTTTTAATTTATCATTTTTTAATTTATTACTTATTTCTCTTTTTTTTTCTTTACTTCGTTTGGATGCAGAGCAGATGACCCCATCATCATTTCACTACAAATAATATGTATGTGACAAATGAAATAACTTGTACTTGAACCTAAACACACCCAAACCCAATTCTAATTCTAAGTTTTCATTATGACTGGGAAAATTGCACTTTTCATACATGAAAAGGGGGATCTTCTCCATGGTCCGCCATTTTGAATGTCAAGAAATATCCATTTTCAGCTACGCAAATTGCTGTACTTTGGTCATACTAGTAAATATTGGTTTATTAAATATTCATGAAAAGATCATATTTGGCAATAAACAGCACAGTTTCAATGAGCATGGTTATTGCAATACCTACTCTGGCCACATCCTACACAAAGGGAATTCCCAGGATTATGCACAATATTTTCACCAATTTCCTTGTGCTTCCTTCCTTGGATCAATGCCGTGGATGATGGCTGGTAGCCTACTAAGCAAGAGATAGAGGTCATGGAGGACGATATTGAAGACAAAGAAACATTGAATTTTCGAGAGGAGGCCCTGCCGTGGCAAACGGGTAGGGCACTCGTCTACCATGCGGCTGACCCGGGTACGATTCCCGGCCCAAGTCCTTTGCCGGCCCTTCCCCGTCTCTCTCTCGCAACTTGCTTCCTGTCACCACCTTTACCTTTTATCATAAATAAAGTCAAGAAGACCAAGAAAAAAATCTTTAAAAAAGAATTTGTGAGAGGACGGCTAATTAAAGGTAATTAAGTACTTTTACTCAATTATATTTTAAGTGAAATTCTTTTTGATGTTACTTGAGTACATTTTCAGACATGTACTTTTACTTGATTTATGCAAAGTAAAGTTACTTTTAGCCTACTTGAGTGCAATTGTTCTGTGGTTTTTCCACCACTGATGTGTGCAGTGAGGACTGATGATGTGGAAAGTCTGTCAGGAGAAGCTTTTATCCACAAGCCATTCGATCTTTGAATAAATCACCCGAGTCTTTCAGTCAGTCCAATGTGAAAAAAGATATTTGATTCATGTCCTTGTGGAGAGTTGCTGTGATGCGTGCGAGTGCTAATGCGGCATTTGTCACCATGATGAGTCAATTCTGGGAACAATTATCCTTACTGTTGTGATGAGAGCATTTCCTTTGTTGTGCCACTGTGCTGTTGTTTTTGTTTGTTTGCTTTTGGTTTGCCATAAAGTAGAATTTAAATAAGATAATTTGACCGCAGATATATCATAAGTCAAGGTCAAGTCAAGATGGCGGCGAAGGTGTGTTTGGTGTCCTAGCTTGTCCGCGTTTTACTTCTTGTTTTGTTTTGTCCGTGTTTTTAATAACTGCCTAAGTGTTGCCGTTGTGCACTTTCATTTGAAAAGACTATTTGCTTGCTTTAAGTTAGGAATTTGCTTAAGAGAAACTATAAAACGGACATAACAATGCTGCCTGCTGTATTGCTCTACCTGCTGGGCCTTACACTGACAACCCCTGTTGAGGACCCTTCCGGACAAAATGGGATGGACGTTAAACCTACTTTTCACTGGATTACGTCCCGATGCGCAACCATGCCGAGCTTGGAATTGGCACCATTTTCGCGGTGGATTGGGCCTTCTGCAGAGCACTTCGTTGGTTTGCTTGGATGTGGGGGCGGCCTGTGCCAGCGACGAGAGCAGGTGTGGATGGAGGCGCTGCGCTCTCGCACGGTCGCGGCAGCTGGTGGACTCCGGAGTAGAACGATCAAGGCATTGTGGATTACTCTCCTGTTGCTTCTCTCGGGTAATATCCACCCTAACCCGGGGCCTGAACGGACCCAGCTCGAAACACCAGCTGATCTGGCAAGTTGCAACGGGTTACGCTTTGTTCATCTTAATGTGCGCAGTCTATTAAGGAAGATAGACTCTGTTCGCATATGGGCAAAGTTGGCTGACTGCGATGTCATGGTTCTCTCAGAGACGTGGCTGAAACCCTCAATAACAAACACATCCATAAACATCGAAGGATACAACACCTTCAGGTCTGACCGCCTTAGCAAAGGAGGTGGCGTTGCTGTCTTTATTAAATCACATTTTAACTGTTCAATCACGGAATCCTTTACAAGATCCAAATATTATGAACTAGTGACTGTTAAAATGGAGCTCCCCAATGGCGCGGACATCAGTGTTGTGGGATGTTATCGTCCACCGTCAGCTGTTCCCGACGCAGCAGTTGCTCTTATCGACCATTTAAACAAATTGTCTGGGAAAGAGTTTATTTTGATGGGAGATTTGAACTGGAACTGCCTGCCCTGCATGCCGGGGGAGCTGCAGGACATATGCGATGTTATGCAATTGTCGCAAATTATAAACTCTCCCACTCGTCTTAATTCAAAGCACATGGAGAAATCCACGCTCATTGATGTTATTCTTACAAACTGCGCTTTTAAATATTATGCAACAGGGGTGTTTTGCAATGATATTAGTGATCACTGTGCTATTGCTTGCGTGAGAAAATGTAAAACTGTGAAGCCCAAACCACGTTTCATTCATAAAAGAAACCGTTGGGTTACGGATGTAACCTTGGTTCTGTGAAGGAAAGAAAGGCTGCCAGACGGCTAGCCCAGGGGGCTGGAATATAATCCGCGCATGCGCGAGTTCTGAGGTACATTATATCAAAACTTCATCACGTGAGTGTGCCGCGCTACTGTACACAGTATATAAGTCTCAGCGCGGCATACTTCGTCCTCATAAAAATCCTGAACGCGAAGTCCAGAGCGACGACGAAGTCTGGCAGCCTTTCTTTCCTTCACAGAACCAAGGTTACATCCGTAACCCAACGTTCTGTTTCACTCAAGAAAGGCTGCCAGACGGCTAGCCCAGGGGGCTGGAATATGTATGCCCAAACGTCGCGGCGGACAACCATACGACAATTGAATAAAGACACTGGACAATGCATTGAAGTCAAAAATCTTTATTGACTGTCCACATGCCAACAGGGCTGGAGTGACTGGTTAACAGAACTTCAAGTGAACACAGTCCAATATGCGACAATGTCACGAGCTTAGAACCGAATTCCCAAAGGACGTGGGAGATAACATGTTGAGGTTGTAGAACCTTGTGAAGGTTGACGGCGAAGCCCAGCAGGCCGCCCGGCAAACTTCTTGTAAAGGGACAGCGCATGTAGCTCACCAATACGCTTGGCTGAGGTAATGGCGAGGAGAAAAATCACCTTCTGAGACAGCCATTTTAGGTCGACACTCCCAACGGGCTTCGTCAGAGCATCGAGGACAATGTGGAGCTGCCATGGCGGCACAGATTGAAGCCTCCTTGGGCGCAGTCTTTGAGCTCCCCTCATGAATTGGACAAACAGAGGGTTAGCTCCAAGTGTTTTGCCATCTACTCTCTCATGGCAGGCAGGTATTGCAGAGAGAAAAGCCTTCAGCGTCGAAGGGGACTTGCCCTGGCCAAGTTTCTCTTGTAAGAATTCCAGGACTGAAGCTAGAGGGCAGGACCGGGGGCACTCATGCCGCTGTTCGCACCATGCCTTGAAGGCCCCCCATCTACAAGAGTACAGGGCTCTTGTCGAAGGGGCTCTAGCACACTGCAAGGTCCTTGTAACTGAGAATGACAACCCCCGAGCAAGGAGGGTGTCCCTCTCAATGGCCAGACCCACAGATTCAGGACGGCTGGTGTCGGGTGCCACAACTCTCCCTTTGCCTGCGACAACAGATCCTTCCGCAACGGGAGTTGCCACGGGGTGTCCGAGAGGGGGGTCGAGTGTCCGCCCAGAGGAGGAGTTCCCGAGCCATGTTGTGTAACGCCTGGGACCTCAGGCCTCCCTGGCGATTCACATACGCTATTGCCGACATGTCGTCTGTTTGAATTAAGACATTCTTGTTCCGGAGTACCGGCAAGAAGTGGCGGAGGGCAAGATATATTGTTCTCAGCTCGAGAACATTTATGTGGTGAGTTGTCACAGGTGGGCGCCACACTCCTCTGGCTCCTACACCGTTCCAGACTGCCCCCCAGCCTGACAGCGACGCGTCTTCGCGCCGGTAGATTCTGCCTAGTCGTACACCTCTGCACAGATTCTGGGGTATGGCCCACCATTGGAGGGCCCGTAGGCACACAGGTGGCAGAGGGACAGATTTGCCCCTGTCCAGTACTGGATGAAGCCTCTTGGACAGGTACCACTTTTGCACCGGCCTCATATGTAGAAGGCCGAGGCGTACCACCTGGGATGCAGCGGCCATGAGGCCCAGCAACCTCTGGCGAGCAAGAACATCTCTCCGTCCCATGAACTGTGACAGGCATTGTTGCAGGGCGATAGCCCTCTGATCCGAGAGACATGCCACCATCGTCATCGAGTTCAGTTTCACTCCGAGAAAGATGATATGCTGTGAGGGAGATATTTGGCTCCTCTCTGAATTGAGAGACAGGCCCAACGTTTGCAAGTGTTCCATCATCATTGCTGTGTCCTGCCCTGCCTGCAGACTCGATGGGGAACATATTAACGATTGAAAGATTTGGGTCAGAGATAGCATTTTGAAGTGCAACGGGCGTAAGTACTGGTTTAGTGGTCTTAGGTCCAGTATTGGGCGGAATCCACCACCTCGTTTCGGGACCAGGAAGTAGCTCGAATAAAAGCCACTCCGCCGTTCGTTATGACCTAACTCCCTTATTGCTCCTTTCCTTAACAGAGTATTTATCTCCTCTTGTAAGGCCAGCTGCCGCTCTGGGTCTGGCTGATGAGAAACAAGAACACCCTTGAACATGGGTGGGCGGCGTCTGAACTGTAGCCGGTAACCAAACTTTATTGTTGAAACAACCCAAGAACTGGGAGAACACGTTTCCCACACCTCCAATTGGACGTGGGAGAAAACATGCGGCAGAAGTCACTTGAATGTCAGGGAGAAGGCTGCGGGGCGGCAGAAGGGGTGGCACGAGGTCTGTGGCCATCACGCTGCCGAGGCCTATAAGGCCTAGCAGGGTTCCCAGGATGGCGGCCTGCAAAGGGGGGGGCATGTGCCATCTGCCTTTGTCCATGCCCCTGCATGTTTTGTCCATGCCCCTGCATGTTGGGGGGACTTCTTGAGAAGGGCACACTGGGGCCACCTGCATAGCCCTTATCAGGCCGATGCCATTTGGGTGGAGGGGGCCTTGGCAACAGCTGCTCCCATTCCTTCTTTGACTCCCTAGACTCCTTGGCTCGGCGGAGCATGTCAGCGGCTCCAGGTCCAAAGGTTACGCCAGGGGTAAGAGGTAGCTTCATGAGCCTGCTCCTCTCCTGTTCGGGCAGCTTCGATTGAGCTAGCCACAGGTGCCTCCTTGCCATCCACAGTGAAGCAATGGATCTCCCACTAGAGTGTGCTGCACCTTTCGCGAGGTGCACAAGGATTTCAGAGACCTTTTTCAATTCCTCCACTAGTTCCTGAGCAGGGGCGGCTGAGAGGTCTCCAATAAGCTCCATCTGGTACAACGTGAGTATAGATGTTGTGTTCATAAGGCGAGCCCCAAAGGACGCATTGTAGAACGACTTTTTCAGCCATTTATCAGTGGTGCGACACTGTTTGTTCGGGCATGTAGGGTCCTTCCCCACAAGAGCCGTGGGAGGGAGGACGAGAGCAGCAATAGAGTCATCCATCGCGGGATAGCCGCCAAAACCAACCTTATCCGCCCCATGGATGTTGGCAAACTGTGCCCACTGTCGCAGAGTAGGGGTAGCCGCCTCTGGGTGCTCCCACACAGTCGTCATTTCCTTGACAAAAGTCCGGGAGGGCAGGGAGGGTGCTTGGCTTGTTTGCAGCCTCCCTCCTTCGATCAAACCGAGACGGCTGGGCGACAGGTATTGCAGGCATCTCCACATCGAGACGTTTAGCAGCCCTAGACATGAGTGCGAGGAATTCCTCACCAGAGAAGGCGCCGGGTGTTTCGTTTGAAGCAGATAGGAGGGAAGAGCCATGGTCTGAGCTCAGATCAGAATGATGGGGAGATGTTAAGTCATCCATGTATCCAACATCAAGGGTATCGGATGCGTGCACTGATAGCAGCTCCAGCCTATCATCCGCACCCTGTGGAGACAGCTGCTGTGGTGACTCCCTTGCAGGCTGCACTGAAGGGGCCGCCTGGCGCTCGGTGCCTGACGGGGTAGCCTGGTGCTCGGGCCCTAATGAGGCTGCCTGGTGCCCAGGTCTCAGTGGCGCTGTCTGGCGCTCAGCCAGTTGCTGCATCATCCACTGTTGGCCAGATGCCAAGGACGACAATTCCTTCACCAGAGACTCCATTGTATTTGCTAGAACATCATAGGTCTCGTGTTTCCGCTTTCGGCTTCTCTTGCCTGTAGCAGGTGGATCAGGCTGTTTGTCCGTAGCCGGTCGCTGAGGAGAGGGTTGAGTAGCTGGTATTGAACCCGACTCCGTGGACGCCTGGGAGGATGGTGTATTATCTCCCGTAGCCTTATGCACCCTACTCTGTAGAGTACGTACTGAGAAGGGGAGACAGCTCGGACATCCGGTAGGGTCTGCCCTTGAAGCTAGTGCGTGCTCAGGGCCCAGACATTTCACACACAGTGTATGACCATCCTCCACTGGCATTCTACTGTTGCAATTAGTACAGCTGTGGAATCCAGGCATTTTTTTTTTTTTTATTTATTTATTTTTTTTTAATTTTTTTTTTAATTATTATTATTATTATTTCTTCCTTAGTTAGTTATTATTATTATTTCAGTCACACCTTGACTTTAGGCATGAACCTGATAGCACTGTTACTGCCTGGTACCAGATATGGTTCCAGCAGAGGTGCAAGAGATGGGTACTAAGGGTCTCACACTCCAGTAGCACTAATCACCCTCGGTACCGACTCTGGTACCAGCGTTGATCTCTCACCGGTACCGAGAATGAGATTGTTGGTACCGAGAGTTGCGCAGCACGAGATCACGTCAGATGAGGCAGCTGGAGTATAGTTCTAACATGCACGCAAGCAACTCCTTCGATAGAGGCAGAGTGGCGGCAGTTTGTCACACAGGATAATTATTCCACTGCGTTACCACGAGCCCAGCGAGTAACTTCCTCGACAGAGGAAGAGTCGCGGCCGTCCTGCAGGAGAGATCACAGTGAGCTACTGAACGGCGCCGAAAGGTGCCCGTAGCAACATTAGAGATATAGCTAGAGAGATGTCTCTGTAATCTCTTTCCTCCCTAGAGCAAACCACAACAACAGATTACTTACCTCAAGTTGAATTTCAGGTGGATATGCGCCTCGGGGATTCCACGAGAGTAGCTTCACATGCGAAAGCGCAAGCTACAGGGAGAAGCCACCGTTAATCTATAAGCGGCGATAGCACACTTTTAATAAGGTGGGGATAATAGCCTGATAACGATAGCCTGGAGAGGGGCAACAGTAGTCACCAGCTCTCGGACAGCTAACTGCCAGTAGGCACCTCGTTACCAGTATCAATTCGTACCTTATCAGATCGCGTGAGGGATTAAAAGAGGACGAAGTATGCCGCGCTGAGACTTATATACTGTGTACAGTAGCGCGGCACACTCACGTGATGAAGTTTTGATATAATGTACCTCAGAACTCGTGCATGCGCGGATTATATTCCAGCCCCCTGGGCTAGCCGTCTGGCAGCCTTTCTTGAGTGAAACAGAACTATAAGCACTTTAATGAGCAGGCCTTTTTGCATGATCTTTATGACAGTGATCTGCATCGTATCGGTGGGATGGTTGATGTTGAATTAGCCTGGGATTTTTTTAAAACTGCTTTTACTAAATTAATTGATAAGCACGCCCCCATGAGGAGATATCGGGTCAGTGGCAGAGATAATCCGTGGTTTGATGATAACCTGGCAAACCATATCAGGCAGAGGGATAAGGCTTGGTCTCTGGCCAAGCGACAAGGCGATCCTGTATCCTGGAATAATTATAGGGCACTACGAAATAAGTGTACAAAGTTAGTTAAAGCTGCCAAAAGCAACCATTATATGCAATTGATAAACGAAAATTTAAATGACCCCTGTAAATTCTGGAAGTTGATTAAGTCCACAGAGGGAGCTGTTGAAATACCCACACTACCTGAAGTATTAAATACATCTCAAGGTGAGGTTAAAGGGAAGGATAATATTATAAATGCATTTAATGAACATTTTAATATGGCGGCAGAGAAGGTTACATCTCACCTTCCGGTGTCAGGTAACCTTACTCTGCCTCAAAAAGAAATCTCAGCCTGTTTTAATTTCGCAGCTATTACACCCTTCCAAGTGTATCAAGCACTGTCAAAATTAGATGTAAGAAAATCCACTGGTGCAGACAAAATTGAGCCCCTTTTTTTGAAGGCAGCAGCAAGTGTGATTGCCAGTCCTATAGCCTCAATATTTAATCTTAGCCTCACAAGTGGTGAAATTCCAAGGTCATGGAAATCAGCAATGGTTCTCCCGCTACTAAAAGGAGGTGACCCCTCATTGCCTGACAATTATCGGCCCATTTCTAGATTATCAGTAACTGCTAAAATATTTGAGTCTTTAGTGAATGAGCAGGTTAAACATTATTTGACTGCTAATGAAATTTTATCATCTACACAATCAGGATTCAGACAATATCACAGCACTATCACCGCCACTACTTTAGTTTCCAATGACATAATCTCTGCCCTAGATAACAAGAGATCCTGTGCAGCTCTTTTTGTTGATCTTTCTAAGGCATTTGACTGTGTAAATCATGACCTTCTGTTGCAACGACTACAACATATTGGTTTTAGTGACATGACACGGAAGTGGTTTTTAAATTATTTATCTGGGAGAACCCAATGTGTAGCTGTTGACAATAGTAATTCTGCTCTGGTAGGGGTCAAAATGGGTGTGCCTCAAGGGTCAATTTTGGGGCCTATTTTGTTTACTATTTATATAAATGACCTCTGTGTTGGTCTTGATTCAGCAAAGGTGCATCTGTATGCTGACGACACTGTTCTGTATACATCTGCCCCCTCTGTAAATACTGCAGTTGAGACTCTTCAAACTGCTTTTAGTGTTTTGCAGACATCTTTGCTAAGTCTGCGTTTGGTCCTAAATGCAAAGAAAACAAAGTACATGGTTTTCACGCGTACCCGCTCATCATTATCTAATGTTGAAGTGTCCACTACTGATGGTACCTTGCTAGAAAGGGTTAAAACATACAAGTACTTAGGGATTTGGCTTGATGAAAAGTTGAACTTTGAATCACATATTGACCATCTTCTTAAAAAGCTTAGACCAAAACTGGGTTTTTATTTCCGTTTGAAAAAATGTTTTCCTTTTGCTGCTAGGCTAAGATTGGTCCAGAGTACATTTTTACCCATCTTAGATTATGGTGACATATTATACATGCATGCGTCCACCTCTCTTCTAAAGAAACTAGATGTAGTTTACCATGCGGCACTGCGTTTTATTACAAACGCAAATATGAAAACACATCACTGCGCATTGTATGAAATGGTAACATGGACTTCACTATCACTTAGGAGGAAAAGCCATTTCCTCATTTTTATTGTGAAGGCGTTGGTGGGTAAACTCCCATCATATATAAATTGTCTGGTGTCACGCCAAACCAGCTCCTATGGCACTAGGTCAGGAAATAAAATTATCTTAAATATCCCTACAGTGCGTACTGAATTAGGTAAGACTTCTTTTAGTTCATATGCCCCACATGTTTGGAATAACCTCCAAAACACATTAAGCTTGGCATCTGTGCCCTCTGTAGAGAGTTTTAAAAATCTTTTAAAAACAACTTTAGTAGAGGAGTGTCACTGCTTTTAAACTCAGTTTTACAGAGGTTTTGTGTGTGTGTTTTTATGTCAGATTTTATTAGTTTGTTAGTTCTTACTGTTTAGTGATTGATGTTCTTACTTGTTAGTCTTGTCCAGTGTCTATTTTGTTTGCCCCTATGTCTGATATGTCTTTTATCCTTACGTGTGCTTTTTTTACCAAAAAAAAAAAAAAAAAAAAATCTGTTTTTTTATGTCATAATATGCATGTGCCTCCACTGTTTCAATGCCGTCTTGGCCAGGACTCCCTGGAAGAAGAGGTTTCTACCTCAATGGGACCTTCCTGGTTAAATAAAGGTCAAATAAAAATAAAAAAAATAAAAACACGCAGAAAGAAAAACTAGGTAGGACTAAAATAGCCTTCGTCCATTTGGTGGCGGTAGACTGCTTCCCGTCCCACACAGTACACTTTAGCTGGTAATGTGAAGTCTATTCTATGGGTGCAATTTAGCCAACCTAGCTCAGTACCTAGTCTGAAGACTGGGTTCCATTTCTGTGCCAAAGCAAACCTTCCAGTGAGGGAGGGGAGCAGTACCCGTTGTTGTGTTGTCTCCCTGTTCACTCTCTGGGAAGGGGAACATACCCACATTTAACACCTGGCAACCTTGCATATCTTAAAGGTGCACTGTGAAAATCTTAGTAGTTTATTTTCAGAATCCATGATGCTCATTCACAAATGCTACCTTTCATGAATAGATACCACCACCTTTAAATTCTAAGTATTCATTATGACTGAGAAAATTGCAGTTTTCATAGGCCTACATGAAAAGGTGGATCTTCTCCATTTCCGCCATTTTGAATTTCCAGAAATAGACATTTTAGCTGCTAAACTTGCTGTACTTTGGTCATAATAGTAAATATTAGTTGATTACTTTACGTTTTCATGAAAAGAGCTTATTTGGCAACAGGCCATTTCAATTAGTAGCTGCAATACCCACTCTGGCCATACTGTGACTTAACTTAATGCATGTTTATCTTGTGTCTACAGGAACTACTTAAGAAGGACTGCATTTCCAAGGAGGAGAATGCTTTGAGGATTCAGTCTTAGTTTTTTTGGTGTTGCATATTCATGTTTGTTCTGCAGCTAACTGGCTTGACCAAAATACTAGACATTGTTTATAACCAGTGTAGTGGGGCAAAACGCCTTGGCCTGTTTCTAACAAAACAATCACTAGATTTAGCAAATGCATTTTACCCGTTGCCATGCATTACATAAATGACTGGAGTGGGACGTGCCAATTAAACCAGGGAAGAGATGTACTGAAAGAGATTTGACACTAAGTGATCTAATATGCAGTGTATACAATTGTCCACTGAGCGTCACTACGTTTTTAACCTCCAGGTGGTGCAGTCAGACCATAGAATATGCAGTTATTGGATCTTTTTAATTACACAAATATTGACCTGCTAAGCCCGTGCGCGTGTGTTCTGCTATGCCAAGTTTTGATTGCTAGAACGCTTACATTTGCTGACATGGTTCAACTATTTCAGGCAAAAAAGAAAAAAACAAGTTTAAGTCTTCTGTCAAGAAATTGTGCTTTATCTTTTCCCTTCAAATGTATGCAATTTTTAAATTTCCATCATTTTACATTTTTAAATAAATAGGGTATGCCAGTCTGTGGTGTATGGACTAGCTGAGAGATTCAGACTTAAGCCCATACGCCTCTGAAAAATGTTCAGTGTCTTCTGTACCACAAAAAAAGAAAAAACACAACCCACACAGTCAAAGTCAATTTAATATCATAGCAAATAATACAGCTGGGGGGACAAATGTAATACAAATCAGAAAAATTATCATCTGCATGACAACACATGCATTCTTTGGTATTAGAGAATATAAAATTAAGCTTTAGCTGCAGTAAAAAAAAAATAAAGTGTCACACACACACGCACAGACAAACACACATGTGCTATACACACACACACAAACCACTTACACAGGCCCACACACTCTCTCAAACACGCCACTGCTACTGCTACTGCTGGCGGTGGAGCCCATGATCCAGACCATGTCCCGTCCCAGACCACAACCGGGTGCAGTGCCCCCAGCTGATCATGGGTGAGCACTGCACTGAACGCCTTCCTCTGCACTCTAGCGAGACTGCCTCACGCCTGCACAGTAAGGCATTCCACTGACCCTGTTGGCCACCCACCCCAAGGAAGCAGAAGGAACCGTGGACCCAACCGCCACTCAAAACGCCCAGCCAGGACATCAGGACCAGCCCCCCGGGTGACTACGTCCGCCATGTCCACAGTACCCAGAGTTCACCACCAATCTCATACATCAGCAGAGCTCTATTTCTCCAAGAAGAAGAAGGAAATATACCTCGGCCAGAACGCGCTGGGAGACAGAGTGAAAGAACAAACACCAGAAGAGAGGTGTAAGCCAAGCTTCTACTCTACTCTACTCTACTCTACCTGCTGTGGAGCTGCAGCCATGGTGTCGTTGTGAGAATGGTTGAGGCCAAGGCCAAGCTGAACACTCTTGACCACAATGGTGAATGTGTCAAGGGCGAAGATGTGCATAGCACTGCTTGCAGCACGGATGAAGAACTACTTCCACAAGCAATGCAGAATAAAGATCAAGAAGTGGCATCACCTCCTTGTAGACAGCCAGAACATGTCAGGTGCAATAAAGCGTGAAAGTTAAGGATCCGCAGCAGCACTGACTGAGATTGGTGATGGATGGAATTCCAGGTGCAGTGAATATGGAAGACAACATTAGGTCAGTCCTGAAGACCTAACTGAAAGCTCCAAGTGGCAGAGCGGTGCACAGTTCCTTCAGTGGCCAAGGAAGTCAATAAAAGACGTTGCTAAGCAAGCAAGAGACCGTCACTGAAATGCAGAAGAAAACACTCAATGCAGTACTCACCCAAAGTCAGCTGAAGGCACAACACCCAATTGCAGTACAGAACAATGCTCAGTCCAAGTCTAGAACTCCACCACCAGCAGTACACACATGGACCACACACATTCTATACACAAACACACACAAACCATTTGCACTGGCCCACACACTCTCTTTAACACAAACACGTTTTGCAATGATATAAACCCATAATAAAAAGCTGCAGTGTTCACACACACACACACACACACACACACACACATTCTATACAGAAACACACACAAACCATTTGCACTGGCCCACACACTCTCTTTAACACAAACACGCTTTGCAATGATATAAACCCAAAATAAAAAGCTGCAGTGAACATTCAGACACACAGACAGACAGACACACACACAGACACACCTTGTATTGTAGAAAACAGAAGAAATGAAATAAAAAACAAAACTTTTGAGACCAGACCAGTAATCAAATGTAATGAAAAACATGTATGTCCAAGTTGACTGTTCTAGGTCAGCCCTGTAATGAGTGTAGATTGTGACACTGTGTGTATTTATGCCCTTGTCTATGTCAGTGCTGTTAGTCTGAATGTTAGTGGCTCTGTGACCCCCGTAGCACTGATGTGCAAGGGCTGTCTTGATTGTGTTAGTTGGTTTGTTCGTAGGTCGTAGGAGGGCTGGGTTGCTGGGAGGAGGAGAGCTGGGTGGCTGGTAGGGGGCTACCATAACAATTCTGGCTGGCCTCTGCGTCCCCTGGCTTGGTGGCAGGCTTACGGTATAGGGCCTCGGTCTTGAGCTTGATGGGGTCCCCGCAGATGTCCTGCTCCAGAGGTCGGCTGCCTTTCAGGGTGGCTACCCTCTCGGCCAGGCTACAAATGCTGGGGAAGAGCTTGAAGTTGTACATGACGACGCCCAGAGCACCACAGATTATGGGACCTGCCAAGAACACCTGCATGAGGAGGGAAGAACAGAGACCATATTATAGTTACATGTGAGCTGCCGAGACATCGGAGCAAGATATAATCTTAAGACATGCAGTGCATGGCACGTTTTGCAAAACACCAATACTATACACAGTGCGTCAAGAAGTATTCAATTAAATTAGGTATTACATTAACAGTGCAGACCACATCCGTCTATATATGACCTGAAATAGTTTACAAACAATGGGAGCATGTAGAGTAGAGTTGAGAGAGTAGAGTGAAATGTATTTATCCCAAAGGAAGAAATTCAGGTGTCTAGCACCATACACACATATAAATTAATTTACACATATTTAAAATTCACCTATTTAGAGTCTCTCAGTGCAGTAATGTTTTAATGTATATATTTTTCTTACCCAGTGGTTCATGAAGTTCCTCTTGAACATAGCAGGGTGAAGGATCTGGAAGGGTTCATTTCAGCTCCAGTGTAGAACATCTGAAACAAACAAAGTGTTCAGAGTTGAGAGTATTAGCTTTAACATAAAAAGGTAAGGAAGCAAGATATTGTTGCAGCCTGAATGTGTAGAGAAATAAGCATGTGTTTGGACCCAAATAAGAGTTCAAGGAGCATGCTGTCCCCCTATTTTGATGCACCCGTTTACAGTGCCATGAGAAAGTTTTGGTGCCCTTTTGGAAAACCATTACATTGGGTTATTTCTCATTGAGCTTTTAAAGTATCAACTTCATGTTAACATATGTTAAACTGTAGGGAAAGATAAACATTTCAGCAGTGGAAGAATTTTCATGGGTGTCACAGAAACAATTTTGTGGATTTAAACAGAAATATGCACATGCATAAATATGGGCACTTAAAATGAAGTTGCTACTTTAAAAGATCAACGAGAAATAAAGCGATGTAATGATTTTCCAAAAGGGCGCCCAAACTTTCTCATGGCACTGTATATGCTATAAGAAAGAGGGAGCAATGTGAGTATGAGTGTGACACTCACTCTCATATCACAAACTCATGAATTGTCCCATGGTGACAGAAGCCAATGGCCATGGGAGCGGAACCCATGCATCCGTTCCTCCTCCCCTCAGATGCAGATGACCAGGGAGACCTCCGCCGTGGTGACTATGCCCAGCTGGAGCGATAGATAGATAGATAGATAGATAGATAGATAGATAGGGAGAGAGAGAGAGAGAGAGAGAGAGAGAGAGAGATAGAGAGAGAGACAGAGAGAGAGAGAGACACACATCAAAATAGATCTTTTGGTTTTCTCCGTATTCATCTGACAATCCGACACTGACAGTTGGGTCTTTAAGGTTTTTAACCTAAGAGAATACCCTTAATGTTAACATAAATGTTACATTGGCTTTTTACTTACCACAGCCAGAAACGATGGAGGCTGTCAATCAAAGCAAGCCCGTGCCCAGGCATGGATCACTGCAACACCTCCCACTCGATCTTGGCATGGCGCGACATGGGAAGATCGCATCCATCAGGAGAGCTGGTTTCTGATGACTTGTTCCTCTACTGGGAGGAGGATGTTGAGCCGTCGTACATACCGATACAGTTTGGTACCTTGTGGGTGGCCAGGACTTTTGGTTTGCTTAGGAATCTTCACATGAGCACATCCACATCTTATATGGACATCCCAGACAATGCCTTTGGAACGGTCACGTTGACCACTCTTGCAAGCTTGAATTGCTCCGCCTGGAGTCACGTCTTGTCATCGTGCAGCTTTTTCTTGAGTGCCAACATCTGCGTATGGTGTCTCTTCTCCACCTGTCTGTCACACTCTGCTTCCTCCAGGCTTTGCAGCATATTGTGCCTGTGCGACTCGTACTCAGCCATAATGTTGCTTCCAACCTCCTCCGTTTCCCTCTCCCTAATAACGATGATTAAGAAAAAAAACGATGAGCATGACTGTACAATTGGTCTTCACCGCAAACATCAGTCGAAACAGCACAGGTTACTGTTCTTACCATTTTGCGCAGCTCCAGAAGATCCAGACGGCGTGGATGACAAGGATTTGTGTGGATGACCGAGCTGAAGATGTCTGAGCTGGAGCCAAGACAGACTCCTCTAGTATGTTGCCAGTCGCAGACGAGGCAAGTACATCTTCGGAATCTTGTGAAGATAAATAAACAAATGTCAACGTGTTGTGTAGGCTAATATATCACCAATTCACATGTTATAGCCTAAATACCTAGATATAAACCCTAATATTACTGTATGCCCTATAGCCTACATACCGTTATTTGCCCTAAGCAATGACAAGCTCGGGTCCATGTTCTCATCCGGCCTCTGGCTCAGTGGCCCACTCCCGTATAGCCTATGGCGTCCATCTCCTCGTACCACCTCCACTGCCGTCTGTCGGAGCCACTGGAGTTGTTGTGGTCCTTTGTCCCGCGATAGTTGAATTTCAGCTTCTTCAACTTCTCTCTGACCTGGTGTAATGTTCTAGTGGAGCCGTGTGTTGCTAGGTGCTGGACTGGCTCCGCAAACACCTTTCCATTCCTAACGGCTCTGTCCAAAGCTTTCTGAATCCTTTCTTCTTTTAAGAAGCTCAGGAATACATACACCTCAGCATCGGTCCATGGGGCAACTGGATTTCTTCTCACTTCCATTTTCTCGTGTCGTTGTTGATCTTGTCCCGTGCAGGTCTTCTTCTGTATAGAAATGCGATGTCCGCACTACAGTACAGGGATTTAAATCTTGTGATACACAACTCACACACACGACTCCTCCCTCTGACCAATCGGTGCCTGTGAGGGTGACTTCACAGCTAGAACTAGACTTTGCTTTGGTGAGGAGGAGAGCTGGATTGCTGGGAGGAGAAGACCTGGGTTGTTGGATGCAGGGGGCTACTATAATAAGGCCCCTACTTCTCCTGGCTTGGTGGCAGCCTTACAGTATAGGGCCTGGGTCTTGAGCTCCCCACAAGGGTCCTGCTCCAGAGGCCGGCTGCCTTTAAAAGGGGCTACCCTCTCGGCCAGGCCGCACATGCAGGGAAGAGCATGAAGTCGTACATGACAGCGCCCATAGCGCCACAGATCATGGGATCCACCCAGTGTATCTGCAGGAGGAGGCATGAACAGAAACCATCATTACAGTTGTAAGCTGCAGAGACATCAGTGCAAGACAGAACAAACTTAAGTGCATGGCGCATTCTGCAAAATATCTATACACAATGTAATAACTAATTTAATTGATTTCTTCTTGACATAGAATGATGTGGTCTGCACTGTTAGTCTATCTGACCTGAAATTAGTTTACAAACGATGGAAGGGTATATGCACGTTTTTAATATATACAGGTAATTTGTGTATATTTTTTTCTTACCTAGCTGTTCATGAAATTCATCTTGGAACAGCGCAGGGGTAAAGGATCGGTCAGGGTTGATTTCAGCTCCATTGTGGAACATCTGAAACAAACAAATGGTGTTCACAGTTGAGTATTAACTTTAATGTAAAAAAGTAAGGAAGCAAGATATTGTTGCGGGCTTGGATCTGTAGAGAAATAAGCATGTGTGTGTGTGGACCCAATAGAACAGTTCAAGTGCCCTGAACGGTATTGGCCAGTGTATTGAACTCCAATCTCCCCCGTCAAATCAAACTTAGCTTCTTCTACACAACAGTAGAATCCGGTCTCTAGGGTTGGCTTAAGGGTCCAGCATTCACTGCCATAAAGGAGAAGTCCCTTGATGGGTGCTACACCAGGATGCTTCGTGCAGTGCTTAACATCAGCAATAGTGCACATGTAACCAACGAAACCCTGTATGAGGGAATACCAAGGGTGAGTGAGAAGATTGCTGTAAGGAGAATGAGACTTGCAGGACACTGCCAAAGGCACCAGGAACTGCCAGCCAGCAAACTGGTGCTGTGGGAACCATCACGTGGGTGCCGGTTAAGAGGACGTCCCACACTAACATATGTGGACATACTCAAGAAAAACGCGGGAGCCCAGAGTACCAGTGAACTGAAAAGATGTATGGAGAATCGGGATGACTGGAAGCAACGATGGAAGGCTCGTCTGAGGACGACATAGAGAGTGAGAGCAAGTTTGCGCATTGAAAAAGTATTTGATCCCTTGTTGAATTTGTTGGTTTGTCAACTGATAGACATTCTTTGTCTATGTTAGAATGGACCTACCATTTAAGTTACAGACTGATCATATCAAAAAGAAAATCCGGAAAATAACATTAAAGAATAGATTAATTACATTCGTCTTTGTATTTCATTGAGGGGAAATAAGTATTTGACCCCTCTAGCCAAAGTACTAACTGGACAAGCTCTTGCTCTCTAGGACAGAGGTCAGACTTTTTTAAGTTCATGACAATGTTTGTGCACACATCCGAAGGGAATTTTGTCCAATTTTCTTCACAGATCATCTCTAAATCATTAAGATTTAGTGGCTGTGGCTTGGCAAATGGGTGCTTGAGTTCCCTCCATACGATTACTATAGGGTGCATGTCTGGAGACTGTCTACGCCTCTAGGCCACTTCATGACCTTAATGTGCTTCCCATAGAGATAGAACATTAGACTAGAGATGATCCCACCCCTTTTTCACAACGATCCTGGCAGTCATTATTTGGAGGTAGACCTGAGACATGTAAATGAATGGAAAAGGTGGCTCCTCTCTGTCAAAAATTGCGTTAAAATGTGAAAATTCCCATCAACACCCTATACAAGGACAATGGTTGAAGTGTGTTACTAAATATCTACATAATTAACAAACAGATCTCAAAATGCATGCTATCGACTCATATGATTTAAGTAGATATTTAATCAATGACCAGATTTGAAACGTCAGGCTAATGTGTCACTTCATATTCACACAATTTTAGTCCAGTTTTGGACAGTGGTGGGAGTTGACCTTGACTGAAGGTACCTACACAAGATGGAGGCTGCACTTGCCGTTTTCCAGTGCTGTCCCAAATTGCCGGTGACCAGTCTACTTGTATATACGTCTATGGTGCTTCCACTTGAGCCACCCCTTTGTTGCTTTGGCTGTATGTTGTGGCTTATTGTCTTCCATGGCACACTTTCAGTCTACTGGTGGAGGGAAGGAAAGGATGTTTCCACTGAGGATTTCATGATGCATGTTTCCCTTCATCTTATTGTTGACACTATGAAGTTGTGCTGTGCCTTGGCCAGACAAACACCCTGTGTGCATTCCAATATGCACACTCCCGTCCTCCACTTGTGCTTGTGGCCTCACTCTGCCTCCTGGCCCCGCCTCCGTGAAGAAAACAATAACGTTTCCCAGCTGTCAGCCTAGCCACAACAACTTTTGGGGGACTTTTTTTCATTCACCATCCCAATTGCAAATGAGAAAATGACATTAGAATTGTGCTTTTGCAAGATATTGAATTCATTTTCTGTCGTCAGTGACATCATCACGAGGTCACAAGCAGGCAAGTGAGCAAGGGAGGATGGAAGTCCACATATTGGGATTCACTCCCTCAGACCATGTTTCCACTTCCATGCATAATGGTGAGGAGGGTGTTCTTGGGATCATAGGCAGTAAGGCTCTTCCTCCAAACAGTGAGATGTGTTCATGCCAAACAGTTTGATTTTAGTTTTATCTGTCTACGGCAGCTTTCTTTGAAGTTATTTTCTACATTTTCTTTTTGATATTCTGTCTCTCCGTGTTAGAATACACCTACAATTAAAATCAGACTATTCATGTCTTTATTAGTACGCAAACCAACAAATTCAGCAAGGGATGAAATGCTTTAGCTCGCTAGGCTACCCATTTATATGCTATTAGAGAGAGGGAGCAATATGAGTGTATGCGTGCGAGACTCACCATCATGGGGTTTGCCACTGTGACCGAAGCCAATGGCCATGGGAGCGGAACCCATGCATCCGTTCTTCCTCCCCTCATCCATCACAGAGAAGATGCAGATGATCAGCTGCATGGTCAGGGAGACTTCCACCGTGGTGGCCGTGGCCATGCCAAGCTGGAGCTATAGACAGAGCTATAGACAGAGAGAGAGAGAGAGAGAGAGAGAGAGAGAGAGAGAGATTTATCTGACAACAATGTGACACTGAAAGTACAGTATTTAAGGGTATTGTCTTAGATTAAACACATTAACATCAATGTTACATTTACTTTTTACTCACACCACGCAACGAGGAACGATGCATTCTGGCTGGCTCTTGCTTCCCCTGGCTGGGCAGCAGGCGTATAGGACCTGGGTGTTGAGGTTGATGGCTCACCGCAGGTGTCCTGCTGGTTCACCTCCAGGTGCCGGCTGCCTTTCAGGGTGGCTAGCCTCTCGGCCAGGCCACACGTAAGGGTGAAGCGCATGAAGTCGTACATGATAGCGCCCATAACACCACAGATCATGATACCAACTTCATACACCTGCAGGAAAAGGGAAGAACAGAAAAGCATATTATAGTTACATGCAAGCTGCAGAGACATTGGAGCAAGACAGAACAATCTTAAGACATGCAGTACATGGTGCCTTCTGCAAAACACCAACACATAATGTAATGACTGATTTAACTGAATACGTCGACACACCAACACTGCATAAATTGTAGATATTTTTTCTAACCCATTGGTTCATGAATTTCCTCTTGAATATAAGAGGGGTGAAGGATCTGGCAGGGATCATTTCAGCTCAAGTGTAGAACATCTGACAGAATGTTGAATATTAAGAGTTGAGTATTAGCTTGATGTAAAAGCAGGTTTGCACACTGAAAAAGACAGTAAAACACAGTTTTTTTCCCTGAAAGCAGAGTAGAGCAGGCGTTTCAGGGTTCTGCCTTCATCAGTGCACAGGTGAGCGCACAGCACAGATGAATGCAAAACCCTGAAACGTATGCTCTACTCTGCTATAGAGTTGTGGACTCGAGTCACGTTACTTGGACTTGAGTCAAACTCGAGTCGTTAATATGATGACTTGACAAAATGTCAAGTGACTTGACTTGATCAATAGACTCGACTTGGACCTGGGCCTCATGACATTGCACAAAGACTTGCCCCTTCCCATGATGCTTCCCGAAATATTTTATCTATCCAGTTAAAGATTTCATAGAGCAGACAGCGCAAGCTGCCAACAGCAGCTACATTTCAATGTTCTGTCTTTGAATGGCCACAGCACTTCAGCATGAGGTGCACATTTTAGCACAGTTTAAGAGTTAAGCTACATTCAACACTGTTGCCAACGGGTGCAGCACTTTGAGCATTATTTATGTAGATAGACCAAAATAATTGCATGGTTGTCATTTTCAATGGGGTTTTATTTCTGGTCAGTTAGAATGTCCATACCAAAGCAACAAAAAAGCAAGGTTTGAAATCCTTACTCTCACTGTACCTGGTGGGCCCTGGTGACTCAGTCCAACATTCTCCCCCTATTTTGAAGCACTTGTTTATGAACTATGAGAGAGGGCGCAATGTGAGTATGTGTCTAACTGTGTGATACTCACTCCCGTGAGGTGTGCCATGGTGACAGAAGCCGATACGTTGGTTCCTCCCCTCATCCATCAAGGAGAAGATGCATATGCCCATGCTGATGCCAAGCTGGAGCTATACACGTGCAGAGAGAGAGGGAGAGGGAGAGAGAGAGAAAGAGAGACCATGAAATCAAAATGAATCAGTTTAGATATTTAATAGATCAAAATAGATCTTTAGTCTTCATCCGTATTCATCTGACACCAATGTGACACTGAAAGTACACTATTTAAAGGGACACTGAGATTTTTAGTCATTTATTTCCAGAATTCATGCTGCCCATTCACTAATGTTAGAATTTGATGGTGGTGGTAGGTATTCATGAAAAATTGAAGTACTCATTATGACTGGAAAAATTGCACTTTTCATACATGAAAAGGGGGATCTTCTCATGGTCCGCCATTTTGAATTTCCAAAAAAAACCATTTTTAGCTGCAAAAATTACTCTACTTGGACCATACAAGAAAATATTTGTTTATTACTTAGTAAACTGTCATGTAAATATCAAATTTGGCGATAGCCAACCCAGTTTCAATGAGCAGCATAGTTGCAGCACTTTTTAGACCATTTCCTGCACAGTGTCCCTTTAAGGGCATTCTCTTAGGTTGAAAAACAAATGTTACGTTGGCTTTTACTCACCCCACACATCCAGTGCAGTGAGGACCTGTGGAGGCCGTCAATCAGCGAGTCTGTGCCCAGACACCACCTGCTGCGACACTTCACACTCGATCCTGGCATGGCGTAACACAGGAAGATCGCACCCATCAGGCTAACTGGTTTCTGCTAACTTGGACAAGGAGCTATCGCACAAACCCGATGCAGTGTGGTAACCTTGCAGGTCCTTGGACTTTTTGGTTTGCTTTGGAATCTTCACTTGAGCACATCCACTTGGAGGGAATTTCACATGGACATCCCAGACTATGCCTTCGGACTTGTCACGTTGACCACTCTTGCAAGCTTGAATTACCCCCGTAATGCCTTTTGGTCGCAGAGCCACACTACATCTCCAATAGCAACATTTCTTCTTGCAGTGTGCCACTTGCTGTGGATGAACAGATTCGGGCCTGTAAGTTGGCTGCAGGACTTCAGAATAGGCTGATTTGAGTTTTCATTTCTTACAGTCTTTTGAGGGGGTAGGTTGTTGGGGGTTGTTGACCGTTTTGAAATCTCCACGGTCCTCTCCAAAGGCCCCAGCACACAACATGTGATGAGGGCACTGCCCCCATACCCCCTCCCAACACTCAGGAATCCCAAAGCTGCTACCCATGCCCATGCAACTGCCCTGACCAGCTGACCCAGACAGCTGAAGTGCCCTTCGTCCAACAGCTCCTGGACTGCTGCCACTGCTGGCGGAGCAGCCCCGGACCCGTACCACACACCGTTCCGGACTGAAACTGGGTGCCGTGGCCCCAGCTGAGCCCAGACGAGCACTGCAGTGAATGCTCTCCTCTACACTCCGGCAGCACCGCCTCCCATCTGCACAGCAAGGCATTCCACAGACCCTGCTGGCCACCCACCCCAAGGAAGCAGAAGGAACCGCGGACCAGACCGCCACTCTGAACCCCCGGCCAATCCATCAGGACCAGCCCCCCGGGGACTATGCCCACAGTACCCAGAATTCACCACCAATCTCAGACATCAGTGGAGATCAACTTCAAAAAGAAAGAAATGTGCTTCGGCCAGAACCAGACAAGTGAGAGAACCACTCACCAGAAGAGAGCTGTTAAGCCAAGCCTCTACCTCCCTACTCTACTCTACTCTACTGGTACTGTGTTGTACCTGCGGTGGAGCTGTAGGCACGGTGTCATTGTGAAGCTAGAGGCCAAGGCCAAGGCCAAGCTGAACCCTCTTGACCACAAGGGTGACCCAATCAAGGTGAAGATGTGCAGAGCAGTCTTTGCAGCACGGATGAAGAAATACTTCCAAAAGCACTGCCGAATCGAGGTCAAGAAGTGGCATCACCTTGTTGACAGCCATACCATCTTGTGTGCCATACAGCATGAAAGTTATGAATGCCAAACCCTCAAAGGAAACAGAGCTGGCAAAATCCAGAGCAGCACTGACTGAGATTGGTGATGCATCCCAGGTGCTGTGAACATAGCAGATATCAGGCCAGTCCTGAAGACCTAACTGAAGTTCCAAGTGGCAATGTGGTGTGCAGTTCCTTCAGTAGCCAACAAAGTCAGTAAAAGACATTACTGCACAAGCAAGAGACAATGTCACTAGAAATGCAGAAGAAAACATTCACTGCAGTACTTTCCTGAAGTCAGCTGAAGGCCCAACACCAAACTGCAGTGCAGGACAACGCACAGTACAAGCCCAGAACTCCCCCACCCACAACAGCAGCAGTCCAAGAGCTATTGGACAAAAGGTGCTTCAGCAGTCTAAGACGGCTGGTCGGGACAGTTGCATGGACATAAAGAGTTGCTAAAGGGCTCCTGAATGTCAACAGGGGAGATTGAGGCAAAGTGGGAGGCAGAGCCTTTTTTCCGAGTTTTTTTTTCTTCTTTAAGCTTTATCCTCCAGGCCCCTATGTGAAATGTTTTCGGTCTTTGTTTGGTTGTGGTGTGAAATGAGTCTTTGCATCTTAGTCACCGGCAAGAGGAGGTTTTCCTCGTCAGTTGCCTCACTGGTCAGCGGTGGTCCACTGGCAGAAAGCTCACTGGTGCAGCCTATGCACTGGCAGTCGTTTCCAACGGTGCTTTGGTTTTCCACTGTCAAGTGCACATCAGCACTGGGTTTTCCACTCTTGAAAGACAAGGACTGTGCACAGACACAGGATTCCATTCATTGTGCCTTTTTTTATTGATTTCAGTGGTGTGAATGTTCTGAAGTAGCCATTTTATTTTTGTTTGAGTTTTTTATTTGGTTGACCTCTGTGCATTTTCTCCAACTTTGTAAAAAGAATGGTGACTTCTGGTGGAGGTTTAAGGCACTAGATTCCACTCGAAGGAATTCCTTTTTGATTTTCCTCTTTTTAGATAAGTGCAAAAGTTGGCACAATTCTGGAGTTGTGGTTTTGTCTTTTCCTTAGGTGGAAACCCTGTAGGGAAACGTGCAAACAGACAAAGAAATGAAAAAAGTTATACAGAAATGTGCAAAAATGCACACGTGCTAACATGCAGGAAATGGGCCATCATGTCTGCCAATAATTCAAAAATAAACTTTGCAATGGTAGACTACAACCCAGATTAAATAACCACAAAGACATCGTAATTTACGAGATAAAAGATAAAAATAAAAAGGCAATTCTATTTTGTTAAATGGAATTATCAATTTGACCATATAAATAAAATGGCCTACCGATAGGCTGAGCATCCGCTACAAACTACCATTAGCCTGCACTATACTCAAAATACATATGCCCAACATTATTAAGAAAATGTAACTTGCTACTAAGCTTTCGGGTTACTAAGACTCAAACATCGAAACTACATTGATGCAGTAGTCTCTCAGATGAGCCCTCAGATTTGCCATGATGCTGCGCTGCATCGACCACCTTATGCCACTTAGTTGTAGGTATGTTGCGCCATGAATTGTCGCGCTGCGATAAATTGCTGCAGAAAAAAATCAAGGTTGGCAGGTAGCCTAGAACTATGCCACCGTGATTTGCCTACTTTAGCTACCACAGCGATTAGGTGTCTCACAGTGTACTTAATCATCAATCGAGCAGAACGCGAGTCTGCGCCATGAGTTGGTCGCCATCTCCTTACAATCTCTTGCGCTGTGGTAGCCTATGGCCAAACATTCCGAAATGAATTAACAAGCGCTTACCGGCTGCCTCGTTTCAGAAATCACGTTTTAGGCCAACAGTAACTTAAGTCGTCTTGGCTTGATCCACAGGCAAGCACAACAAAGTCTGTCTAGCTTCCAGTCGTGTCTTCCAAACGGCCAAACTAGTTTAGAACGCGTAGGGCCTAATTATACAACCTGCACTTCAGTTTGCCGCGCAAATCAAATCAGCTGACACGATACAGCTGACACGATAGCCTACAGCTGACTCGCTTCTAATCAGTTCGCACTCACAAAATTACCACCCATTCTTTTGTCTATGATTTCTCCCGTGAATGTTCCCAGTGAGACCTAATAATTATATATAGGCCAGTAGTATTTATAGTAGGCCTATATTTTTATGTTTATATACTTAGTTTATAGTTTTGTAGAAAACAAAATATTTGGGGGAAGCATTTTGACAAAAAATTCTAATGTATTTAATCACTTACATGAAATGCAATGTATTTCAAAATGTCTTTTAATTAGATGTAATAGTACTACTGCCCATTCCTGCTAGGAAGTGTATGCTGTAGGACTAAATCTTGTCCATGCAGCTTGCAAGCTTTACTAATGCACCATTTGTCTCTATAAACGGCTCTGCCATTTGTTGCCTTAGGGCGCCATCTTGTGGACAATGTGTGGTGTATTCAAGATACTGCCCATCCCTGATTATCATAATAGAGCAGTAGAAGTGTAAACCCTTTAAACAGGGCTACACTATTACACAGGAGGTGTTCCCGGGTCAGGGGGCTTATACATCAATATTTTCTCAACTCTTTGATACAACATTAAAAATCACCCATTAAAGTGAACCTCCAACCATCAAACCAAAAATTCTGAATCAAACGTTACATCCACTTTCTTTGATCAAACCGTCAAGTTTAAGCACATAGTTCTAGCATCAGCATGAATACGAAGAGGAATAATTTAGTGGGTTAGTTGGAAATGACTGAAATGAGAAGCTAACTGAGCAATGGTGTCATCCATTCAGATCAAAGCTATGTCATCTTTTGTTTCTTTTTAGAAGTTCATCAACTAGTTACAGTGCTAGAGGCGCTCCTAAAGTCACTTTGGCGCCCTCCATGGGCTATAATCAAAGTTTCGAGAAGAGGACGGTCGGTATGTGTTAACAAAAAAAAAAATTCTGCTTTATCATTCTCACATTTACATGTCCAGAAAGTCTATCCAGGTGTCTGGAGAAATGTCATTAGATGTATTTATTGTTGTTTATTTTGTCCAAAGGGCTTTTGTGTGCTTTTGTTTACAGGGCAGTCATGAGTATGACAGGAAGAGAGTGGGGGAGAGAGATGGGGCAGGGATGGCAAAGCCCCTAGGCCGGATTTAAACCTGTGTCGTCATGGGCATGCAAGCCCATTTATTAGCCCGCTGCGCCACACATTTCTCATATTTTGCCAAGGGTGTGGATCAGAATGAGAAAGAAAATAGCACTGAAGTCTGTCATTTCCATGGCTACATTGCTGTGTTTTAAGTTAAATTGATCATGGACATAGTACAGCATGTGGATATACACAGTCACTGTAGTACATTGGTTCTCAACCTTTTTGAACAAACGCCCCCTTGACAATAGGCTAATGCCCCCCAATGGCAACTGAGAATGCCTCCTCTCAGGTATCCTTCTGCTCTCTAGGCCTCATAAGGCTCTCATGTTGTGCAGGTTCATAAACAGGGCAGGGGCAGAACATTTTTACACAGGGCCCAAGGGCAAAACACTGATAGGGCCCCCCATATTGCCTGCCATGGTCACAACAGGGCCCCCATCACCAATAAGAGAGGGCCCTGGGACCGGGGGCAAAAGCCCTGCTCCAGCCACAACACTCCTGACGGTACCAACAACGTTGTCCCTTTCAACTGCATTTTTAAATATCCATACACACCAACTCATATCCTTTCAGATGATAATGCATGTTTTTTAATACCATAGTACAGCATAATTATGATATAGCCTACATGCAGATATTTATTTGTACATGAAATAAAAATGTATTATTAGCACATTAGTAGTAGTAGTAGTAGTAGTAGTAGTAGTAGTAGTAGTAGTAGTAGCAACAGTTGTAGACATAGTAGTAGTAGTAGGCCTAGTAGTAGTAATAGTTAGTGCCACCACTATAGTTCTGTCAGATCCACTCTAGTCAAAAATGAGACGAGAAACAGAGATACATTTCAGAAGCTTTATTTCTGATTGCACATTTTGTGTTTGGCGGTATGACTCTGTTCGGAGGAAGCTCCCCGGCTTCTGAGCTCCATGGAAGCCAAGACAGGGAACAGTAGCATCCTCAGGTGGAGCACCTTCCATTTAGCTGGAAAGGCAACATACCCCTTAGAACAGAGCAAGCAACAATGACATCAGTATGATATTGTTTGGCAATGATAAGTCTGGTGGAGCAGGGGAGGTGGTGGGTGCAAAACAAGCAGCAAAAAACAAAGACAGGAAAACAAATTCGGTAGTTTAAATAAAGCGTGCCAAAGGCCAGCATCCAATTGCGAGCAGCAGCTGATTAAGTAAAGCGCAGCTGATTCGTGGACAGCTGTAGGGGTTAGGTCGGCGTCAACCAATAGGCAAAAGGGAGCGTTGACTACGTGGTCTGCCAGAACTAACGCAGGTTGCTCGATTTACTGCTAGGCTAGGGTGACTTCAGGTAATTTGAGCCACTTTTTGGTAAATCGCTTGGGAAAATAACAAAATACCATCTATGCACTTTTAATGTGTATATATAATTAATAACTACTATATTTCATCATTTTGTGTTGGAATTATATTATAAAACATAATTATTTAGGCCCCACAAGTCTTGAAACCCTGGATGTGGCAACTTTTTGGGAAGGAGCCGCTTCAGCTAATTTGAGCCACCTTATCTGGTAATTTGAGCCGGTTAAATAAAAAAGGGAAAAAGTCAATAATTCATAATTCTTTTTCATACTAAATCAAAATTCTGTACAGCCACATGTCTCTGGACAGTGTTCATCCTATTTTTTCACTTTTTCTGTCTCCTCTCTTTTCATCTGCATTCATTTCTTTTCACCTGTCATCTTCCTTAATTTTTCCTCCAAAAGTACACAAACATGAGCTAGCTACCGCTAAACATCAGCAAACAGCAGCAAACTCTCATTGATTATAATGGTGGCTCAAATTAGCTGAACGTGGTGGCTCAAATTACCTTAACCCACTGAGCTAACAGTTGAAACACCATAAACATACTTTTTTCCAAAAAGGGTAATAATATGTCACACTAACAAACATTAATATAGTGCATACCATCCACACAGAAAACATACTTTGTTTTTATGTGTATATCTACTGGTATATGTAAGTTATAATACTTATAATAATTTGGCTAACTTTAGCGTGCCATGCTAAATTCCATGCAACTTTCTGATGCAGCCTTCATTGGAATAAGTATCCCGCCCACCATATCAATCAAAACTCAATAAAATCCCCTGTTACATGTAATGAACTGTTGTGGCAACAGATTCCCATACTTTGTAGGCCTAGTCATTGAGTCTCATTTCCAGAGGGGCTAGAACCCCAAAACCTTAAATGGCTCATTTTAGCTGATGGCTCAAATTACCTGAAGTCACCCTACTACTCATCATCATCATCATAGTAGGCCTAATTACATAATCACCATCATTGTTATCATCAACGCAACAAATAGAAGTAAGCCTCTCCATTTCATCACACCCATACACACACTCGTCTCTTTATGAGTTTAATGGGAGAGGCCGTTGCCATAGCAAAACACCTGCACAACAAATTATCACCCAGTGAGCAGACGGAACGTCTTCTGATTGTCTGAGCAGGTGTCCTTTATTCCCCGGTAGCAGGACACCTATGATGTCGTGCGGGCGTCCAAGTTGCTTCTTTTCTAACTTTCAAGTGAAGTGCCGTTACTAGTTCTATCGCATCTGGTTGTCTAGTCAAGACCGCGTCGTTAGTTCTATCGCATCTGGTTGTCTAGTCAAGACCCCGTTACTAATTCTATCGCATCTGGTTGTCAAGTCAAAAACCCAGTCGTCAATTCTATCGCATTTGGTTGTCAAGTCACCCCAACATTCTGCGCGCGTCCTTACATGCCTCCGATAGAAGCGCGTCTCAGAAGATTAGGAAGTGGTGCCCATAGCAACGTACCAAGCGCAGTGGTGAATCTACTTTCTCATGAAGCCTTAGATCAACATATTAATAAATTAATACTTAACACATTGAGTACCGACGACGTAATAATGCGTCTTTCACGCCCATGCGTTGTATACCAAAACGCAAAAATACGTTTTTGCATTTAAATATCATATTTTGAATCTACACCCTTCAATGGACAATATATGTGATTTTGGTAGCTCTGTGATGGACATAAATGACAACATTTGCAGTCCAAAGTTGTTTGATTGTTATGATGTTTGAGTGTTATGATTTGGATATTTTAATTTAACTTACCAAGATGTCTGGATGCCAACCCATGTCGCCTATCGCGCTGCCTGCATTGATTTCCCTAGTACGGTCACTGTAGCATGTGTTGTCTCTGACTTCACGCAATAGGTAAACACCATTGTATAGTGCCTGGAGTATCTTGAACTTTCTGGACTTGCTAGACCTTTACCAGATCCTTGGATCCAAATGGCACCCGATATGTGATTGCAGTAATGCGCTCCGATTTGGACGTTTGATCGCCAAAAAGATAAGTTTCTGTGTCTTCCTGTATGTGAGAAGCCAGAAGCTAGCATGGCTACATATCATGATTCCCTGATTGTCGCTCCCGACGCAGGACGCTCCCCTGTCGGCTCGCTCCCACTAGCCAGACTATCGATCCGGGTGGGACTACACGTCCGTGAGTGATAGAAACACCTGGGACTACACGTCCGGGAGCGATCTCAGTTGGGAGTGTCCATCTGCCACCGCATATGATTCGGATCGGATGGGCTAGGCTACATCTAAGCATCATATCATTTGGATTTGTTGTCAATGTTGGGCTATTATTTCGGGAGTCATCGTGAGCTATTTTAGCAAATGTCTCACCCTCTGCATGTGTGCAAAGAGTTTGTGTTCAGTCCACGTGAAAAACGGGGATTTCAAAGGGCATCGATTGCTGGTGTCGTAGTGTGACAGAGCAGGAGGTGTGCTGCCGTATTCGTGAATCGTGCTATGTTGTTGTTTCCCTAGTAGCCCACGATCGGTAGCGTGTATTGTGTCTGACTTCACGCAATAGGTAAACACAGAGACCATTGTATATCGTGCCAGGAGTATCTTGAACTTTCTGGGCTTGCTACCTAGACCTTTACCAGCTCCTTGGATCAAAATGGCACCCGAATTGTAATTGGAGTAATGCGCTCCGATTTAGAAGTTTGATCGCCAACCAGATAAGTTTATTTGATTATTCACCCCTATGTTGAACTGTCTTCCTGTATGTGAAAAGCCAGAAGCTAGCATAGATGGCTACATATGGATCGGATGGGCTACATCTAAGCATCATATCATTGGGATTTGTTGTCAATGTTGGGCTATTATTTCGGGAGTTATCGGGAACTATTTTTTAATATGTCCGACCTTCTGCATGTGTGCAAAGAGCTTGTGTTCAGTCTGTGTGAAAAACGTGGATTTCGAAGGGCATTGATTGCCGGTGTCGTAGTGGTTAAAGAGCAGGAGGCGTGTCTTGACGTGCAGGAAGATGTGTGTCAGAGCTAACCTTGCACCAAATTGTGATTAAAACAACTCATCCCTCAAACTCGTCACATTCTGAAGAAGCGCACCCTTCACAAAAACCTCAATATCTCCGATTGTAGCTGAATTCCATGGATACCCACTTCGGTTTAGCGTGGGTTTACTCGGCAATAAAAGCTCGTAGAGACACACAGTTTTCACCTACTAAGAGGGCAGCGTCTCCACTTTCAAACGAGTCATAACATATTTCAGTGGCCCTATCACATAATAAGCTGTGAGTCTACAAAAAAACGTAAAAAAGGGCTTAGAACGCTGGTATTCTACGACATAATTCCGTGAGCACCGCCGGTATTCAATGTGTTAAATGCTGGTAACAGGGTGATAAGCGGAATAGCGGCCTTCGAGGTGTCCCCATCGGCGTCGTTAGACCATTTTTACCGGGGCACGTGCCCTGGTATGGATCTGCGGTGCCAGGGTAAATGGGCACTGATTTTTTAAATTAATTAATTTATGTATACCTTTATTTTTTTATTATTTAAGTCTGACTCATCTGGCAATCTACAGAATACATGCTTGCATTTTTTTTTCTTAAAATAGGCCACGACACTTAAGTTAGAATTTAAGTCTGACACGGGCAGCCTGCCCTACCCTAATCAGAATCCAGTTGCCGCCACGGCCACTAGCGCGGAGCATATTGCTGAAATGTTTAATATTTTGTGTGTACGTGTGCGTTGATGACAATGTAAGTACATAATTTCTGTTTGTATTTATGTTGTATTTCATCCGCTGGTGTTTGTTAGATGCTGTTTAGTCTGGTAACCCTGTAACTTTGGTTTTACCGCGAGCTCCATTCATTTCAATGAGGAAATGTCTGTTTCTTAAATGGCTTCCTAAATGCTAATTTCTTGGTTTAAAGTTACATGAGTAGTCCGGTTTGGAAGTGCTTCGATAGTAGTTTCGACCTGTGGTGTTGTTTCCACCGTTTTGTGACTGTTTGAGTCAGTAATTTAGCTTCCAAATATTGCATTGTCGCGCTATGGAGACATAAGCTGTTCACGTGAACACTCGTCTTGCGACAAGAACCGCTTCTTCAATTTGTGGTCTTAAAGCGCCACCCTGTGGACACTAAGTGTACTGCACTTGATTTTCCCTGGATTAACCCCTTAAGTGCCTAGTTCTCACTTGTATAATTACTGTATTACTTGCCACTTGCAGTAATTCGTTTTTTTTCCCCTGCCACATTGATGTTACTGAGGTGCAATTATATTATTATGTATATATTGTAATGTAACTTGATGTGCATATTTGACTACCTAATTATTATGAAACTGTATATTCTGCATATTTTAGTATTGTGTAGAATTTGCCTGTATAGTTTCTAATGACTCTTTCTGTATATGTTTATCTTGCAGAAACCACACATTTATCACACACCTTCTGTAATGTATCCATATCTTTACTACCATACATTGAATATGTATGCAACTGTTCAATGAAGAACACTTTTGATGTCTGGAATCAATAAATCTCTTAATATCACCTAAAGTCGCAGCGGTTCTCTGACCGGAACACATAGTCAGTGAGGGGGCGACTAGCACGTCCGTCACACATAGCTTGCATATATATAGAAGAATGCCCTGTTTTTGTTATTCAGTTTTTTGGTGTGTCAGGTATGTAGAGTTATGGAAGAAGTAGGACTATGTTGTACTAGTAGGCTAGTATTTAGCTATTTTATGATATTTTGCTGGCATTGAATTATTTGTTATCTCAATGACCGGAATTAGATAACAGCCTACTGTATTAGTTAGCCTATAATTCCAATTCAACTCAAACAACATTGTTCTTGTAGATGGACATCAGAAAGTTATTCTCTCGGATATCACAGGGATAAAGCAGCAATACATTATCTCTGCCCATTCTTTTTAAAAAATAATTGCCCAAATTTTTTTCAGCTCGCGCTCGCATTTCTTTTTAGTGCCCAATTGTGCCCCTGTATAGTATTGGGTCTACAGACGCCCCTGGGTGTCCCGATATCAAGGGAAAATGGACTTGGCGAAGCGAACAGCCCTTCGGCTGCACCGTCGGGCTGTTTAGAACGCTCCGCCTCGTCCATTATTTCCCTTGATATCGGGACACAGTGTTTCCCACAGAAATTTTGGAAACTATGGGGGCAGCCGGGATTTCTTTTTTTTGGGGGGGGGGGGGGGGGGGGGGGGGGGGGGGGTGGGGGGGGGTGGGGTCTTTCACGCGGGCCTTTTTTTGGGGGGGGGGGGGGTTGTATTCACGCAGTGTAAATGCAAAATCACAAAACAATGAGTACAGCATGACATTTGGCGCATGGAGAAACTATAGGCCTAGGCCTACATTTCAGCCATTTATAAATAAGGCTACATAACATTTTACCCTTGGTATAGTAGTACATTGTCATTTATATTTTTTTTCAAAAAATGCAGTACAGTGAATCATTTCTGTTTACAACACAGTTTAATTCGTCCCTCATGCAGGGGTCTATGTAATGAAAAAAATAATAGGAGCAGAGATAAAAATGTAAGAGTAGTATACTGTGAAATTGTTAACGCATAGACAAAAAGAGTGTAAGAGGGTAGGCTATGCCTTTTCCCCACACACACAAAGGCGTACACATTCTACATGAGGGGTGCTGGTCACAGGGCCAGTTTTTCAAAATTCCTCCCATTAAAAGGGCTGAACAACATATTATACATTTATGTCTATATTCACATTCATTACACATTCATTTCTATATGCAGCCCGATGTCTCCTCTGCCTTGTCAATGAAGGCCTGTCACCTAACTCATTACAACTGTAAAACAAAGCCTGGGGAGTGTTAGTAAACTCATCCCAACTGTCCCTTTATGTATTGCTCCCAAACCCAAGTTAACTACAACAACTTGACTAGACTTTTGATCCTTCTGTCTTTCAAGCACTAGTGGTTTTCTGTATAGGATGTATTTACTCCAGGAGGAGAATGCGAAGGAAATCGTAATTCAAATCGTTTTAAGAAAAACGGAAATCGTAAAAAAAGTAAAAAAAAAAGTAAAAAAAAGTAAAAAAAAAAAAAAAAAAAAAAAAAAAAAAAAAAATTTTTTTTTTTTTTTTTTTTACATTTTCGGAAACTATGGCGGCCAAATTTAAACTATGGCGGGCCGCCATAGTTTCCTCAATGTATGGGAAACACTGGGACACCTCGTCGTCCGCTATTCCATAGCCTACATATCACACAAAATGGATCACACCCACACGCATGAACTCACGCACACACATGCACGAACTCACGCACACACATGCACACACACACGAAGCAATACATCAACATTCTGCATATTTATTGAAAATAAATTATCAAAATATATCAAAATGCATGTTCTTGCCGTTCTAAACACAGGTGCAACTAAGCCAATGTGATGAATTTAGTAACATGGTTAAAATAGAATAGGCCTCCTCAACAAAATGTAAATATGGATTGCAAAAACGACATGGTCCTCTGATCAATCCCTTACTATATAGGCCTGCAGCTTTCCCCGTGTTCAGTGTGCCACCAGCTGGTCATCAGCTGCCTTTACAGGAATAACAAACTGTCAAAGTACAAAACACCTTTTGCCTTCTTCCAATGCAATCTTAATTGCAGGTACAGTAGAGTTTGTAACAGAACAAATGTCAAATAATATACATTCCATATTGTGCCATATTCTGAAACATGTAAAAAGAATGAACTCTCATCTTTCTCTATCTCTCTCTCCATTTATTTCTCCATTTATTTCTTTTTTAACACAGCATTGAATAGGCATGTCAGGTATGGATGCACTTTAATGCTGTTACCACCCACTTAGGCACCACCTTACGGCACACAAGAGTAGGCTATATTTTAAAGAGAGGTTGAAATTAATGAAACATTAAACATTGAATTAAATAACAAATTGTTATTTTATAATATAGTATATTGTGTATCATATATATTACTGTCTTCTCTCTACCATGAGGAAGTGTGGAAGTGTTAAAATAACATTTCCCCCTTTCCTCCACCTCCTATTTGCATCTCAGCTCAAGAATGTTTGTACTCACACTTGAGTTATTTATGAATTGAGAGTGAAACCTGTTTGACTGCCCAAGTATGGCACTATTTGTTGAGGATGACGAAATGTACCTTTACCAAAGGAGAATTACAACACTTCCTCTACATTTTCCTGTTTGTGTGGTCACTTTGGTGACACATTTATATAGAGTAGGCCAGTGGTTCCCAACCTATGGGTCGGGACCCAACCTGTGGGTCGCCAAAGATCCATGGGGGGTCGCGAAGCCCTCTTGATTTTAAGGGGTTTAATTTTAAATATCATATATAACCCATGTTGAATAAATGACAAAGCATTTAACTAATATATGCAGAGAAGCAACAAAATGTTAGTGCTATTAAACATTTATTCTATATTTGACCGAAGACGAATTGAGGAATAAAATAACTAAAATTAGTTTTCGCAGGAAACAGAGGGCATCTTGTGACTCCGTCTCGTGCGGGCGCTTGCGTGGTTGGGTCACCAAAGCTTACAATAGTAAAAACATGGGTGCCTTAAGAAAAAGGTTGGGAACCACTGGAGTAGGCGAATAGGCAGCAAATGTGACCAACCACATGAAAACAGGTCACAAGGACACCCTGAGAGGCATATTGAGTTCATCTTTGATTCTGAGAGTGCCGATTTTAAGCTTTACAACAGTTCCTTACACACTGCAATCAGGTCATATCACTTCTTAAAGTAGGCCTAGAAAACAGCAATTTCAGCTCTGAAATGGTCAGTCTCCCATAGAAAAGTCATAGAGTTTGCCTTTTTAAAGACAAAATGTGTTTTTCGATAAAACAATACTGTTCGAAGCAGCAAGTGGTTTCTTCAAGACCTCAACTTGCACATTTTGCAACAAAAAAATGAAAAGCTTTATTGGTGATTTTAGTTTTTTAGTTTTTCGCTGACAAATGTGACTCTGGGATTGAAATTCAGTCACAAATGTAAAATTATTTTCTTACTGTGCTGGGATTGTGTTACTGCACATGTCCTTATTATATGCTGTCATGTCAATCAGCAAGCGTACCCCAATCTGCATGCTGTTGCATGTTTCGTAAAATAAAGATAAGCAAACTTTCCGCTTTAAATTTAAATTCAATTTAAATTTAAAATTAAATTAAAGACCGCATAATAGAAATTTGAATGAGCAAAAAATTCAAACTTTGCAAGCCAACATTCAAGGGGTTGGCTTTGCCACTATCTGGCCTGTACGTCAAAACCACTGCATGTTTAAGCCTGCTCCTTCCTTCATCTGTTCATTTTGTGTCCAACACACTGGCTCACTTATCAGTGGCTCACTTATCAAAAGATCAGCACTGGATTGTTAGGAGTCTGTTTTTTTCTGGGTCTCCCTGCAAATATCTCCGTGGTGATGTTCATCCTTCGCTTCTTTAAGAAAGACAACTTCACCATCCATCTGATATTGAATCTCTGGCCGTCTCAGACATCTTGCGTTTGATCGCCATACCGTTGTGGATATACAACAATAATATAGACTGGGCATTGGGTCGTACTCTTTGCAAACTCCTTTACCTCTTTGTGTTCACTAGTGGGTACTCTGCCGTGTTGACCATGACTCTGATGAGTGTTCAGAGGTATCGGCTGGTTCTGCATCGACACCACTGGAACAAGCTGGGAAGGAGAGGGGAAGGGGCTCTGCTTTGCTGCCTCTGGACTATTGCTCTGATTCTCTCCAGCTCTGCTACTGTTAAAGCAGATATTTCAACAGGCAAACATTTTGTCTGTCAGAGGACCTTTGATCAAGAGACTCTGGTCATTCTTCTGTGTGAAACGCTTCTGGGGTTTGTCCTTCCCTTTTCTGTCCTAGTGGGCTCCTACCTCTGCCTCCACAAGAGGGTCAGCCAGACTCCCTTCTTCAGCAACCCAAGACTGGCCAAGTTGGTCATTGCTATTATAGTAACATTTATGGTACTGTGGATCCCTTTCCACATGTTGAACCTTGTGAAGATTCTTGATATTACTCTGGAGTCAAGCAATCCATCTGTATCAAAAAAAACTTGACAGCATTTGGGATGCAAGTCATGATGTGGCTAAAACTTTGACCATTTTTAATAGCTGTGTAAATCCAATTTTATATGCTTGTGCATCTCGACGACTTTTCCAATATCATGAGAATATGCAAGAAAACAGTTGACATGTCTTTACTTAGCATTTCTATGTAGTATGACTACTGATCATGAACTAGTGGTTCACTCACTTTTGTTGCGAGGGGTTAAGACATGACTGTATTTTGAATTATTTTGAGAGCGATAGATTAAAACAGTTTTCACTATATACTAACAGCTTTTCCTTTTGTCATGGTTTAATTTATTTACTGATGTCCCATGAAAAGATATGGGCCCAGGCCTACTTTCAAATCTGCAGAATGTGAGAGATCTAAGCCTACTCGCTTTTGTGATACACTGTATTAATTAGCCCAAGCAATAATGTAACCGTAATTAGCAACACTTACAACATGAAAATGTGTAATTTATTTAGTTACTTCTAAAAAGAATGAAGGATTTTTTTTTATCTCTGTTTTTTTATCATATCGTAACTTGCAAGCAGAACACAGGCCCAGGCTGTTTGTATGGGTGGGCACAAGTTTGAGAGTGTGGGTGGGCATGGTATTAATGGGCTTTTGTAGTAATTTAATGTGCAGTGGTTTTGTTACAGTTCAAATTTGTGAACAATGGCAGGTTTGTGCAGTTGCTACTGTTGTCCCACTGTTGTGCATCTGAAAAACTTTTCCAATGGGCTAATGAAAGTAGGCTAGGCTGATCACATCAGATGTCGTTGGTTAAATTAGGTTAGTTAGTAGTAGGTCTAATAGACTAGTACCGGTAATTGAAGAGTCATTATCATTATAAAGTACCTTTGAATGTCCCAGCCATAACCACACATTAATTTTAACATTTACGTAAAATGAGGATGCTCTGAGCTATTAGCCTATTACAAATGTATAACCCTCAAGACTATATCTATACTCAATTTACCATATTGGGGTTATTTTTCTTAATTTTGTATCACTTTCTTTATGTGTAGGTGTGTGAATTTAGCATGTCCCCAACACAAGTGTGGGTGCATCTATGAGTACAAGTCATTAAATAACAGCAAATGAAAAATATTTTGATAGGGTCTTATTGTTATCAATAAGAGCTTTCATAAAAGGGTAATTCTGGCACCTTTTGATATATTTAATTAAATATTTAGTGTTTTCTACATGTCCCTGAAATCAGTGTCGACCCTGTCATTAAGCTGTAAAATGGCCTTTTAATATAGTAAATGATGTCATCAGTGACTTCATGACCACAATTTTAACACTCCCTAATGATATTGTCTCTCTTGCTGCACGGTGTCAAGCACATGTCCACCCTTTCATGGGGAAATAAGAAGGACACAATATTATATTTCAGAGTGTTTTAACTTGTTGATCTACATTTTGAAGTCACATTTAATACTGTTAACTTTGCTAACTGAAGACTGTAGGGGAGGACAATGTTTTCTAAAATCCACTATAATTTCCCTCATCTTGTCGGTGTTGAGGATGAGGTGGTTTGTCTCCCCATAGTCAATGATGTAGTTCACAACAGACCTGTATCCTGACTCGTCCCCTTCTTTGATGAGCCCCAGGATGGTAGTGTCATCAGCATTTGATGATGATGTTGTTGTCATGGCTTGAGAGAAGGTCATGGGTATACAACGTGAAGTGCTTAGGACTGAGGCAGCATCCTTGTGGAGATCCCGTACTGACTGTGAGCTCAGAGGACCCCCCCCCCCCCATTCTCACCACCTGTGGTCTCTCTAAAAGGAAGTCCAGAATCCAGTTACAGGTGGGAGTTGGGAGGCCAAGGTCTGTCAGCTTCTCAATCAGCCTGGTGGATGGTATTGAAGGCAGAACTGAAAAGCCAGGAAAAGCATTCTGACATACGCTCCGCTACTCTCCGATGCTCCAGTGTGTGGTCTAAAGCTATTGCTACTGCATCATCCACTGATCGGTTGGGACGGTAGGCAAACTGAAAGGGGTCAGTAGTGTCCTGGACTGTATAATTTATATGGGCTAAGACGTTTCTCAAGGCACTTCATGGCAACATACAGTAACCTTGTGTGTGATTTCCTGATGTCCAAATGATGACTTTAAAAAACTATTAAAAAAAAGTTTTGCTAGATACATTTCTGTTTTTCTATTTCATGCAACATTTGGCCCTGACAGGGTGGACAAATGCCCATATTTCGACATTCTGTATTTAATTAATAAAAAGTGTTTAAGCTTGACCAATATGCATTTTCAACATCCCAAGTGTAGCTTAATAAAATGGGTATAAAGTGAAATGGGTACTCTCACTTTGATTTTTTTTAAATTTCAATGTCCCAAGGCACATTATAAGGTTAATGACCCTGAAATAGACCTACTTACTGTAGGCCTACATGTTTTTCTTTTAAGAGTAACTTGCAACTGTACGAATGACAATTTAAAGTAGGCCTAACTTCCCCAACACCTGCAGAACTGTAGGCTAGGGTAGGCCTACTACAATCAATTTAATGAATTGTGTAAAAATGAATCATAACCAGGGAACTTCCACAAAGCCTAGGTTAAATAGCTAATGCTGTAACATGGTAATGATCGTAGGCTGTTTACTTGTCACACTAAAACATGTAGTAAGTTGCGTCCTTTTCTCCCCATATGTTGGGGTGGAGGATGAGGTGAAATGATGTAGCTGGAAGGCTGTGTTAAATGTGAGTGTACAACTAACTATGTGCAACTATGTAGCAAGTCACAACGAGCTTGCAACTGTAGCAAGTAATGTAACTACTATGTAACAAGCCTTCGATTGTAGCATGTCATTTAAGAATCACAACGATGTGAAAACAGATGGAGTCTCATTTTGAGATTTTAAAAAGTATGAACACGATGAGCTACATTTTCATTATTCGTCTTTTCTTCCCCCTTTATCTTGGCAAATTGGGTTCTACCATACAGCTGCAGCTACAGAAACCAATATAATAATAGCGTAGATTTGCATCTTGTGGGAATGCAACCATATCTCACTCATTTCGTGAAGTATTCACGAAAAAAATAGAGTAATTTTCGTGGTGCATTCACGTTATTGCCCGCCTTTCGTAAAGTCTTCACGAAAATAATAGATTAATTTTCACGCTGCCTATTCACTTGAATTGCCCGACTTTCGGTAGCCTACCGTCACATGGTAATCAAACATTTCAAACAAGCAATTTAGGGTTAGGTTTAGAGTTAAGGTTAGGGTTAGGTTTAGGGTTAGGTTTAGGGTTAAGGTTAGGGTTAGGTTTAGGTTTAGGTTTAGGGGACATAAGGCGTAAGTACCGAAAGGGCGTCGAATTAGTGAGTCCCGAGTGTATCAGCAGTGTTCTGTCAGCACCCCCTCCCCGCCCCTGCAGACGTTTGGATAATCATAGCAGCAAGTCAAGTCAAGTAGGTTTTATTGTCAATTTCTTTACATGCACTGGTCATACAAAGAATTTGAAATTACATTTCTTGCTTTCCCATTAGACATAGACTAATCTAGGTAAGGACATAGACAGTATAGACATAGACAGTACTTATACATGGACTTAAGACAGTATGGACATAGACAGTGCTCATACAGACATTTAAAGTGCAAGACTGGACAACAGAAGACTTGTAGAGGACATACATTAAGAGGTATCTGTTGTGCTTTTGTGCTTTTCCTAAAAAAAAAGTCCTTTATAGCGTTCTGACATGGTAATAGTAGCATTTTGAAGAAAAAAAAAATTAAAAAAGGTCTGTCAAGTACACCAGCAGCAGTGTGTGTGTGTGTGTGTGTGTGTGTGTGTGTGTGTGTGTGTGTGTGTGTGTGTATGTGTGTGTATGTGTTTAGTGCAGGTAGAAGGTGCGGTGTGCGTCTTGTGTGTGTGTTCGTGTGTGTGTGTGTGTGTGTGTGTGTGTGTGTGTGTGTGTGTGTGTCAGTGTGTGTATGTTTGGGTTTAGTGCAGAAAGTGCCGTGTGTCTGTGTGTGTGTGTGTGTGTGTGTGTGTGTGTGTGTGTGTGTGTGTGTGTGTGTGTGTGTGTGTGTGTGTGTGCATGTTTTGAGTTAGTGCAGGTTGAAAGTTCAGTCACGAGTATAGTAGTGCAGGTGGAATGTTCAGTCGCAGATATGGTGGTGGGGGGATGGGGGGGGGGGTTGTCAGTGGCCTTGCTGGCTAGAGGCTGACAGTGGAGGGAGAGTGGGTTGAGTGTTCAGCATCTTGATCGCTTGGTGCATTGTGCTGCTCGCCAGCCTGGTGGTACGGGAACGGAGGCGCCTGTACCTCTTTCCAGAGGGCAGGAGGCTGAGCAGTTTGTGTGCAGGGTGGCTTGTGTCTTTGATGATCATCAGTGCTTTCCGGGTGAGGCGTGTGGTGTAAATGTCCTGCAGGGAGGGGAGTGGTACTCCAATGATCTTCTTCGCTGTGTTCACAACACGCTGGAGTGTCTTCCTGTTTTTCTCCGTGCAGCTTCCTCCCCACACTGTGATGCAGTTGGACACGACGCTCTCTATGGTTCCTCTGTAGAATGTTGTCATGATGGAGGGTGTAGCACTTGCCTTCTTTAGTTTGCGCAGGAAGTAGAGACGCTGATGGGCCTTCTTCGCCAGTGTGGGTAATTCAAGTGAATAGGCAGCGTGAAAATTAATCTATTATTTTCGTGAAGACTTTACGAAAGGCGGGCAATAACGTGAATGCACCACGAAAATTACTCTATTTTTTTCGTGAAGACTTTACGAAAGGCGTGAGATAGGGCTCCCCAGTCCCTTGGCAGGCTATATGGCATGATGTGTGTTGTGTGTGTAGGCTACTCTAAGCCAGTGTTTCCCAACCTTTTTGTCTCATGTACCCCCTAAGCCTTTTCGTTGTGCCATGAGTACCCCCTAACTCATGTTTTACATCGACTTTTCTATTCCAGTGTGACTATGCTCCATGCATTTTAGGCTATGAGCCGAGGGGTCGACCGGTGCCATCTGGGGGGGGGGAATGCTGGCAATGTTTTTTGGCAAGGTATATCCCCCCACTAGTAGAAAAAGCTTGATAGCAGTCATGGGGTGGTAGCGAAATCACTTTTTTCAGCTCTTGAAGTTACTACCCCCCTATAATAAATACTGTTTTTTAATATCGGCTGTGTATGTAGTTATGGCTTATGTTGGGGGTATTGCCAATATTCTATACCATCGTGCTTGTTATCACTGGAAAGGGGACCTTTCAGGCTTTCATTTAAGCCCATTACGGAATCTGTCTGACATACACAGAAGCCACAGCACGTCATTAAACCAGAAATAGCTCCCATTTTCACACAAATTGTGCCTAAACTGTGCACTTTCGTTTACATCTGTGGCATGAAAGAACACCAAGGACACCAAAGTTAACAACCTCAATACTCAGGGCACTCTGCCGATTCAGAAAATGTATAATATGCCCGTACTATCATTTAGTATATGTTTGTGAGAGCCTTAAATGTCATTTGTGCAACCAGCAAAAATGTCTTCAAAATAGGACCCAATAGAATGGACTAATACAATGCCCGGTATCACTTTACTTAAACAAACTTTGTTTATACTGTAGTTCATGTGAATGTACATTACATTCACAAGTTGTTAAAGTATTCAATTATTGTAGTGTATGTGAAGAAATACAATCTAAACGGTAGGCCCTGGAATGATAGGGCATTGGGTAACACTTTACTTAAACCACTCAGATATGGTATCTCATTAACAGAATTTAGATAAATGTTTTGCAGTTGCACGAAAGAAGGTCCAGGACAGCTTGGGGTATCAATATTCTATACAATAGCGCTTGGTATTACTGGAAAGGGGACCTTTCAGTCTTTCATTTAAGTCCATTGCTGAATCTTTCTGACACACAGAGGTCACAGCATTTCATTAAATTTACATTGTATAATATGCCCATACAATTATTTTGTATATGTTTGTGAGGGTCTAAAATTTGACTTGTGTAACCACCAATAGTCTTCAAAATAGTAGCCAATGTAACAGGTCATTAGCTGGAAATATCAGGCCTTTTTTCCTAAATGTTTGTGCTGACATTCACAGAGGTCATTAAACCAGTAATTTCTCGGCCCTATCGTGGCCTAATGGTAGGGCACTGGTCTACTACGCGGCTGACCCAGGTTCAATTCTAAACCGTGCCCTTTGCCGACCCTCCCCCATCTCTCCCTCCTAATTCGCTTCCTGTCACCTCCTTCACTGTCCTGTCTCATATAAACAAAAAAATATAGGCATGCTGATGATTCAGAAAATATATAATGTACCCATACAATATTTGCAGGAGCCTTTAAAAGGCCGTAATGATCCTCAAGGCCCTAATGACCTATTTTCTGACCAATTCTGTATTATCTCCTTACAGACATGCATACAAAGGTTGGATAAAAAGAAAAAATGAATGAATATATGTATGTATACATGGTGTATATACATACAGTATGAATGTATGTGCATAAGAATGTATAAATCCGCTTTGAAATGGTGCTGTTGTCAGTAAATGATCAAATTGCACATACAGTGCACTGTTTAATAATAGACCTATTGTCCTGCCAGACATTTCACAGATTACTGACCAAAAGCTTATTGAAGGAAATTGAAAAATATTGCCCAAAATTCAATATGGTAGCCCTTCCCCAAATGATCATTTCAAAGGTTACATTTTTGCCATACAGAAAAGGTGTGTGTGTGTGTGTGTGTGTGTGTGTGTGTGTGTGTGTGTGTGTGTGTGTGTGTGTGTGTGTGTGTGTGTGTGTGTGTGTGTGTGTGCTACTAATATATACTAATATATCTAATATACTACATAGTAGATTACTTTTTTCAGCACTTTTCTGTTATATTCTCTTACAGATATTTTACCAAAGGTTGACTAAACAAACAACAATAAGTTTGTTTTTGCTTCTTTGAAGCAGAGAATGGTCCTCCTACAATGGTCAAATGGGACATAGACAGTCAACTGCTGAAATAACTAGGCCTATGGTCCTTGCAATGACGTAAGCAAGCCTATAATATTCATTGATGAGTACGGTTCCTTTTTTTTCAGCACAATTACTTCCTATTGCCTAATGGTCAAATGTATTCATGCATTCATTCTTTCTTTCTTTCTTTCTTTCTTTCTTTCTTTCTTTCATTTGATTAGAACAATACACACTAATCAATACATCATTTAAAAAACATCAATATAAATATGTCGGCATTTGCATAGTTGCCAAATCTCATCCATAATCCTGAGGCAGGTACCCATAATAAAAAAACAATACTGCATTACAGAAGACATGACATTTTACCACAAACACCAAATATACAGAGTAAAACAATGCTCATACTATTAATTAATAGGAGCAGGTCTGGTTTGTTTTCAGCCACTGTTTACGGGTCATTTTGAAGATGCTGATGTTGTCACACAGTCCGATATGAGCATGGCTGAACAATAGAAGGTGAATTTCGATTTTGCCACCTTGACATATCCTAAAGAAAGTGGTCAAAAATTGCTCAATTAAACATATACACAACACTGCTGAAACTAGGGCATCTCAAATTCCCTCCAACATTCATTATGGTAGACATTTCTGAAACTATTCCAAATATTTTCATTTACCCACCCTTGCCCCCACCTGCTCTACAGTATCTCACCCCCACTCCCCACCCTACAGTGTCTTATCTCCCCAACCCCCCTCACTTTCCTTTAAGCCCCCCCCCACTCACCTACTGTACCCCCACGCCCCCCCCACTCAACAGTGCCCTCCCCCCTCACCTACCCCCCTTGCCCCCCCCCACTCCACAGTGCCCCCCCCACTCAACAGTGCCCTCCACTGACCTATCTCCACAACCCTGGCCTTGCCCCCCACCCAACAGTGCCCCCCTCAATTGCCCCCACTCACCTCACCCCTAATTCTCCCCCTTGCCCCCACCCCCCAACTCAACATCTGCATACAGTGCCTCCCCATACCCCGCTCATCTCTTTTAGCTCCTTACGTCTTATGTCTCCTTACATTTCCTTACGTCTATAAAGAGATAGGACAGAATTTGACTTAAATATGTCATATTAATGATCATTATGGCCTTTTTTAAGGCTCTTACAATACATTGTATGGGTATATCATACATTGTCTGAATTAGCAGAGTGCCTTGAGTATTGAAATGGTTGGGGTTTGTGTCCTTGATGTTTTCCCATGGTTTACAGTACGTAGGGACTAAAGAAAGCGTACAGTTTAGGCGACATTTGTTATTATTATTTCTGGTTTAATGAAGTGCTGTGACCTCTGAGCATGTCAGACAGATTTATTAATGATCTTAAATGAAGGCCTAATGCCAAGCAGTGATGCCAAGCAGAAACTTTGGAAGGAAAAAGGCCCAATATTTTCAACAGATGGCCTGCATGTATTGGCTATTATTTTGAAGACTTTTGCTGGTTGCACAAGTCAAATTTAACGCTCTCACAAACGCATACAAAATAATTGTATGGGCATATTACACATTTTCTGAATCAGCAGACTCCAAAGAGTATTGAGGTTGTCCAATTTTGTGTCCTTTGTGTTCTTTCACGCCACAGAGATAAACGAAAGCAGACAGTTTAGCCAAGAGTTGCTGGAAAATGTGAGCTATGTCTGATTCAATGAAGTGCTGTGACCTCTGTGTATGTCAGACAGATTCACCAATGGGCTTAAATGAAAGCCTGAAAGGTAATTTCCAGTAATACCAGGCACCAGGGTATAGAATATTGGCAATACCCCACGGAATGAGCCTGAACTAGACATGCATCCGAATTCAAAGATGGAATATAATAGAGGGGGGTTGTCACTTCAAGAGCTGAAAAAAGGGGTTTCGCTACCACCCCGTGACTGCTATCAGGCTTTTTCTAGTAGTGGGGGGATATACCTTACCAAAAAAAATGTTAGCATTCCCCCCCCCCAGATGGCACCGATGGCCAAAATTTGGGGCTGCGGCTCAAGGCCTATTTGTTAAAATTACATTTTTCCAAGTAGGCCTACCCCCTGCAGTGTGCTCGCGTACCCCTAGTGGTACACGTACCCCTGGTTGGGAAACACTGCTCTAGGCTACTTAACCCTGTGATAATATACTTAAACAAAACAAAAATCTAACCCTAATTAGCAACTGCACTTGTTTTTCTGTAGGCCAGAGGTGCTCAAACTGTGGTACGCGTACCCAGAGCATCTTGCCACCAGGCAAGGCAGGCAGTCGCTTGGGGTCCCCAAGCCCCAAGATAATGAATAACAGCCCACATTTTACCACGGTAGTGGCGATTTTAGTTCAAATGCTCATTCTTTTGCATTTTCGCTTGGGGCCCCACCTGACCCTAGAATCGCCTCTGCGCGTACCACTGGTGGTACTTGAGACATCTCTGGTGGTACTTGGAAGAAGTATTCATTTTTTGTGCATTGATTTGAAGGCTGATCAAGTTGTTGCAGTCGAAAATGTCTCTTTGGTCTTACATTTTAATATTGAACTGTATGAATCTGAAAACATAATGCAGAATAATACAAGGCAAGCAAGACATTTAAAAACAAACTTGCACTGAATGTGACCATAGCTGTTGATGCTGTTATGAACCTCTCCTGTATTGATTGGCAAAAGTGAATATGGAAGGCCTTTTCTGTGATATTCATATGTTGGTTGTCAAGGTGGTACTCGGAGAGCTCAATATCTTCTGGGGTGGTACTTCACACAAAAAGTTTGAGAACCACTGCTGTAGGCTATATTTCCTGTTTACTTTGTATGTAGCTAGTGATGTTGGCAATTATGTCCTTGATTGTGTCGTTTTGGTTAAAAAGTGTCTGCGAAATGCAATGTAATGTAGGCTAATGTAATGTAAAACATTTTTGACAATTTTAGAATAGGCATTTGGTCTGACATCGATTATATAAACAATTTAATAATCATGTTTGGAAGTCAGAGGCGTGCTCAGTCCCTTTAGGAAGATGAAAAAAGTATTCTTGTGGGTGCTCTTTGGTTCAAGGTTCAATGTCAAAAAAGTTGTTTGAAAAGAGAAAAAACTTTTCTTCACCAAGGCACTCCAAAAAGTATAGTTAAAATGTCTTTATTGGCCGTACGGGGTGGGGACAGATTGAAAAGGTTGCTACAGAGAGAAACCTTTTGGATCTGGAGCTTCAAGGCAATGGAGCATCCAGGTCTTAATGAGGAAATGGACTACAGACCTTTTTTGTAACAATGTGTTCTTTTGTATTTTATCACTGCTATTGTACTCAGTATCTACTTTTTGAAATGTTTAATATACTGGATCTGCTATTTTTTGTAATTGTTTTCAAGTACCTGTTTGAGGGGGCGGGTCTTAGCTACACTTAAGTCTGTGGTGGGGGAGGTGCACTAATTGTGGGCAATCAACTAGTCAACAGGTGGAATGTTTGTCTAACAAAAGGCTTCACTGTGCCAGTATCACTATGCCCTGAAGAAGGCTCAACTGCCGCTACGCGTGGGCCATTTTAAAAGTCCTTAATGGACATGTCATAATAATAAAGACATTTTAACTATACTTTTTGGAGTGCCTTGGTGAAGAAAAGTTTTTTCTCTTTTCAAACAATTTAATAATCATTTTTTATTTTTTACATGTAATACCATATTAGTTCAAATTAAACACAAAGTAGTACCATATACATATGGTATACGTATCCGTATACATATAACAGATTCTCACCCATCCAAACCACCAAGCCATCATATCCTTCCCAAAGTGAAAAAAAATCCGAAAAACAGATTTAAAAAGTAATTTGACAACTCAACATGTAGGCTATGATACACAGAAAGTAAAGATAAGACTATAATACCGTCATGACTCAAGTTCATATCAAACATTTTGGCCTATATAAAAGAAATTATTCAATCGTCAAAAAAGTGAACAAAAATATGATGGTTTGGCAAAACCATTACAGTACATGACTGCACTAATGGGCAGCTTAGTTGATAGAAGGTCTTGTACCCAATGAGTCTCCAATGCTTTGGGTGGCGGTTTTGTTGACCCTGAATTCATTCTGGTCACCTCTGAAACAGCAGGACACAGAAGCACCGTTCAACACCTTCTCCTCATCTCACCATGGAAGCAGTTGGTACACATCTACATGTGGTAGAACATGCATGGCAATGTAGGGATGAAAGAAGAGCTTACACTTTTGTTTTTGATACAGCACCCATCCTAACCAGTGCATGCAAGGCATTCTTCAGCATGTCAGAGGACAAAGCCTCATAGGTCTGGAGCTCACCTGTGTGAAACACAGAACACAAAGGGTGATTTCATCACCACGATGGACACTGGCCAATTAAACTAGACACAACAATCAGTCAACTGTGATGTAGTTCTTAAAGTGGACCTCCGGGATTTTGGACACCGGACCTAATTTCCAATCAGCCAGGGTGTAAACAATGTGTCCAGAACGTTTTTTTCACATTCCATGCAGTCCTTGTGAATTCAGATGTCCATGTTGCTAAGCTAGCGCAAGTGAACGGCTATTGGTAGCCTGCCTCCAAAAATAGTCTTATCCAGTTGCAACAACATTCAAAACAACCCCATTATTATGCCAGACTGCAAGTGTAAATACTTGTCTTGATAGAATGAAGTTTGAAATTAAACCAACCTTGCAATCATGTTTGATCACCATCAGCAATTTGTGTTCCCTGATTTGAAAGCTTGACAGCCGCGGAGTGATATTCCTAGTACAAATCCCAGCTTCATTTGACACATCCGTAACTTCAATATTTGAAGTTTGTAAAACTGAACTTTTTTCTCCTCTCCCTGACCTCGCTCGCAAACACCAAGAGTAATGCTTTCTGTCCGACTGTGTCAGCCTTTTGTAACATTGAATCATATGCCATGACAATGTTTGGTTGTTACTAGTCTACAGAGCATATGTTGGCGAACAGAACAGTGCACCCATCTCTTCTAAATCCCTTTCATCCTCCCATTCCATCTCGTCTCAAAAAACATTCCATGTAATAACTAGAGCTACGAGTGACATATTTCACAATGTCAAGCCAGATCACATAGCGTTGCGTAACTTATGAGTCCATAGGAATAAGGCAAATCATTTCTAATTGTTAAGAATTGTGAGGCCTGAGTCCCCTGAGCAATCAAAAGTCAGACCTCTCCTCACTGCTCTTAGCAGCTGCCCATCCCCCGTTGCTGGTGGGCTACCTGTCCCCCCTCCCTCTACTGCTCTGCTCTCTCTGTTTGACCTGTACACCGGTGATTTTCCACTCCTGGCCCTTGACTGTGTTTCCAATTATGTATATTTTGCTTATGTCTTGTTTGTATTTTCTATTTACTTTTCTAGTAAAACCACGGTTTCCACGGTTTGCATTCCCATCTGTGTGTGTCTGACTTCATTGGACATCTTCATACTGTTCTGGCCGGACAGCCTGTGGTGTTTGTTGTATACCTGATCCAGCTCCCCTATCATACAGTCCTTTTTCGGGTGCACACAACAGCCATTTTTTTACACTAATGCCATTTGTTACAGCAATTACACAACAGTAAAGCATTAGGCCTACAACATGCAAATCCAAAAAGTTTGTAAAACTGAACGTTTTTCCCCTCTCCCTGACCTCGCTCGCAAACACCAAGAGTATTGCTTTCTGTCCGACTTTGTCAACCTTTCATAACATTGAAACATATGCCATGACAATGTTTGGTTGTTACTAGATGACCCGTGTGTCTACAGAGCATTAGATGTTGGCGAACAGAACAGTGCACCCATCTCTTCTAAATCCCTTTCATCCTCCCATTCCATCTCGTCGCAAAAAACATTTCATGTAATAATAACTAGTTACGAGTGACATATTTCACAATGTCAAGCCAGATCACATAGCGTTAAGTAACTTATGAATCCATAGGAATACGGCAAATCATTTCTAATGCCATTTGTCACAGCAATTACACAAAATAACAGTAAAGCATTACAACATGCCAAACCAAAAAGGGTAACTTCTAGCCCAAGTTTTGGCTAAAGTAGGCGAAGCCATTATCACTGAACCACTGGGCTACCATCATATAAGCCAGTCCCTCCAGGAAATCGCGATGTTGCGATCGCGTCGTTTTTCGCAACTTCAATGAATTCCCGCGAATTCTGCGCGAGAGCGCAACTTTAACCAATCACCGCGATTTTTGACCAATCCATGTTGCGCTGACTTCACTGACGTCGACAAACTTCCTTTCAAAAAGGATAATACAATAAAAAAAATACAATAAAAAAGTAACCTAGCAATCAGTCCCAGCACTTTACTATGCATGTACAAAGTTGTCGGTGAGGGGGAAAAAACTAATAAATACGAATGTAGGAAACGCCATGTTCTCATTGTGTGTCTGCTCGCATGGTCACAGGAGGGAAAATGTATGACTAGTCTGGCATAACCAATAGGCCTACATTTTTTAAATGTGCTAGGCACGGGCGGCGTTATTAAGAGGCTAGGGGAAGCTAAGCTTCCCCAAAGTTGTCATGAGAAAAAAATAAAATGAAAATATAAAATCATTTTTTTATTTCTATTGTTTTAATGGGTGGGAAAAGCGTGAAAAACATAATGTTTGTAAGAATAAAGAGACGGAAATTCGATGGCAAAATGTTACTGTCGATGTGTCGTAGCCAGGGTAACAGCACGCTTACTCGAGCGTCCAAAAAAAAACGACGCTGCCATAGCAACGCCTACACTATACTGAACAGTAACGCTATGCTGAATGCTGATAACCTAGCCTACTGAAATAGGCCAAATAATGAAGAGAAAAGAACCTAGCTGGGACATACGAAGGTTTTTTAATGTGAAAGTTTTAGAGTCTGAAGTGGACAGTGTCAACTGCAGCACCGAAGCTAACGAAGTTGGCTCCTCGACCGGCCGCCTTTCATCCTCAGCCTCCAGTCTCTTTGATCTCGATAGCTCCTCCGACAATCTCCCTCCGGCTACGGACTGCCCGCATGTCACCGACCCACCTACAAACACCTGCTGCCTCCCTCCTGTTACCAACGAGTTCCTCCCTCCTCATGATGTTGACCATTCACCAGACACCGATCTCCCTCCAACTCCACCATCAGATCTGGGCACCATGGACAGCGGCCCTGCGCAACCGATCTTGCCTCAATACCCCAAACATGACTTCGGTAAGCAGACCAGGGCATTTAGTGCAGAATACTTCAGGGCTTACCCGTGGCTTGAGTATAGCAAACAAAGAGATGCCGTGTTTTGTTTCCCTTGCCGCCAGTTTCTCTGCAATGTTAGGGACCAGGCGTTTACTGTTGGTGGGGTTAGGGACTGGAGAAATGTGAAGAAAAAAATAATTAAGCACATCGAATCAACTCAACATGAGCAGAGTGCAGAGAAATGGCAGTGCTACAAACAGTCCAGGCAAAGTGGTTCTGTTATTGCGCAGATGAGCACATCGATGAAAAAAAAAGTAGCAGACAACAGGAAATATGCCACAACCATCGCCGAAGTCGTTCTCTTCTTGGCGAAGCAAGGTCTTGCTTTTAGAGGACACGATGAGTCTGAAGGTTCAAGCAACAGGGGGAATTTTTTGGAAATGTGTGACGAAGCGAGATGTCTCTTTTTCAGTGATGCGCCAGAAATCAGCTTCTCTCATGTGCCATGACATACAGAACGAGCTGATAGAAATAGCTTCTGGAATGGTGTTGAAGGAAGTGATCAGGGAAGTCGAGGAGAATGGTTTTTTCACTATCATGGTTGATGAAGCTCGAAGCTATAAAGCAGAAGAAACGACCATCTGTGTGCGTTACACGCACAACATGGAAATTCAGGAACGTTTCCTCGGATTTGTTGACTGCTCGGAGAACGCTGATGCGGAGGCAATTCATGGTCTCATCAAAAAGTTCCTGGAAGACCATGGACTTTCCAAACTTCCCGTGGTTGCTCAGTGCTATGATGGCGCGGCCGTTATGGCTGGTAAAGTGAATGGAGTGCAGCAGCGGGTACGCCAGGATCATCCCAGTGCTGTCTACATCCACTGCATGGCGCACAAGTTAAATCTGGTGCTGATTGAGGCGTGCAAAGTCAACCGAGTAGCCTCCGGTTTTTTCAATGTCATGGAAGCCCTGTACACATATTTTGGTCAACCTGGAACTCACCATGCCTTTTTACAGATGCTGAAACAGCTGGGAGTGAAAGCAGAACTGTCGGCCTTGAGTGACACGCGATGGGCTTGCAGATGGCATAACGTAAAAGCAGTGAAACAGTCGTTCAACTCCATCACTGCAACCCTTGAGGAATTTTCTGTGCCACCATACCGCCGATTCACAGAAGCTTCGGGTCTGCTTCACAGCGTAGGGAGACTGGAATTCTGTGTCGGCCTGATTGTTTTCTCACATGTCCTGCGCATCATCCACGTCGTATCCCAGGCCCTTCAGAAAACAGACACCACGCTTGCTCAAGCTTCCAGTGTCCTGCAGACCAGCATCCGCGGACTTCAGGGCATGCGAAACAACTGGGAGGAAGTGTGGGGAGAGGTCGTCACTTTCTGTGAGTCGAATGACATCTCTGTCACAGAGCCAGAGCGCAAACGGCATGCGCCCGCACCGACCACTCCTGAGAGTCCCAAAGAGACATGGGTGAAACGTGTCTTTTACCCAGTTATCGACACAGTGGTTGAAGCCTGTAACAAACGTTTCTCGGAGGATGCAATGGAAATCGCTCGATGTGTAGATGCCGTGTTGCAGTGCGACGCTAATGGCGCATCAGGGCTCATTAAACAATATGCGTCCACACTCTCCATCAACATGGACTTGGCCCATGCAGAGATGTCCATGGTGAAACTGAGTTCGGGGGGAGTGTCATTGGCAAATCTGAAGTCTGCTGCCCTGACTGGATTTTATCCAAACTTCGCCAAACTGCTTAAACTAGCCCTGTCACTCCCAGTTGGAACAGCGACATGTGAACGCTCTTTTTCAGCAATGCGCCGGGTTCGGAACTGGATGAGGACAACCATGGGTCAACAAAGGCTCTCATCTCTGTCACTTCTGTACATCGAGAGTGACATAACCAAGATGATTAAACCAGAGGACATCGTTGACAAGTTTGATGCAAAGGCCCCGCGACGCATGCTGCTTCATTAAGGTAAAGCATGAACATGTTTTTAAGATAATAACAGGGTATTACAAGGGTATTTTGCTTTTTTTAATAAGCCTAGGCTATTGTAGCATAGGCCTACATAATATTTTAAATGTATTTATTTTTTTAAAAGAACAAATAGGCCTATTATAGGCCTATGGTATTCGTGTAACTAGTGTATGATACGCTTATTAAGGTGACCCCCGCCCTCTTTACTTTTATTATTGTCGTTTCAGAGAGGAAATGCTGGCCGAGCACGCACCGAGCGGACTTGGAGCATATGAGACTGTCCAAATGAATTCCCCCCCCCCGGGCCTAGTCTATACCAAAGTTCAAGTTCAAGTTCAAGAGTAAAGGCTGCGCGATGTTTTCCGGAAGATGTTTTTTCTCTCACCCTTTTTGCGAGATGCAAATAGCATTAAAGACGAGCCATTTTAAAACGAAAAAAGCCTTGTTGTGACTCAATGCTTTTCAAATGCGTCTAAAATACATAGGAAAATGCGTTGGACACGCTATGGTATTTGGAATGAATGAAGTTTGCAAACGGAATAGTAGGCCTATATCGCTATCAGAATTTCCTGCAAATGCGCTGATGACAGGCAGTGGAAAGCAGTGGCGGCTGGTAGTCTGTCAAACAGGGGAGGCTGTTCAATTACAATATGTCCAGAACGCAAAAAAAAAAAAAAAAAAGGGGGGGGGGGCAATTTTGACACACATCTTACATTGGTCCTGAGCCACATATGGCCTCACACACTAAAGGACTCTTGTTGAAACAAATGTGTTAATCATTAATCATTATCCCCCTTGTAGCCTATGTTTTTTTATTATTATTATTATTATTATTATTATTATTATTATCATTAGGCCTACCTCCGCCACATAATTGATGTGATTGATTTTGCCTTTGTCTTTGTTCATTACTGGGTGCACGGCTTAAGAGGTCGCAAAATCTTTAATTATTTACCAGACATTGCCAACACAGTAGGAAACAAGGACTCGCCTATCACGGGACAGTTAACCAGTTGATCAGACACCACGAAAGCTCAAAAGAAACGGTTGTTCTTCCCTACCTTTTTCACCAAGTCAATATTAGGCAGTGCTCTGCTCTGCTCCTTGATATTCATTTTCTCCTCATAAGGACGACTGGAATTCGCCAGAATTTAATCCACAATGCTTGGCATTTTGCATAGCTCTCTTAGCTTTCTTGCAAGCTAGCCCTAACGAAAAGTAGGCAAGTTAACCTCAACTTTTGAATTGGGAGATTGAAAAGGATAAGGACTAATAATGCCACTATTAAGACTTTATTCGCAACACTAGGTTTACAAGAATATGTACACAAAACTGGAGTACACCGCAATGAATAGCTTCCCCACTGGTTACACGACGAAACTTCTCAGTCAAATTAATAACATATCCGCATTTCGAAATGAAATCAACTACTGTAGCCTACTGACACGGGGTTCACCCAATCACAAGTCGGAGCTTCAGTCTCCGGTACCTCCCCCCTCCTCTCTCTTCTCCATTCACTCCCAGTGAGGCTCAGTCTCAAAATCAAAAAAATTTCACGGCAATAGCCAATGACCGTTTAGCATTTTGCCATTGGAAAAGCGTACAATTCCACATGCCATTGAAGTCCATTGAGACTCGACTCGCTTGCGTTGTCATGAGCGAAAAAAAAACTCGTGCGAGTCTCGGGATCCTATTACAGATTGGTTTCATCTCTAAGTTGAGCACATGCATTTTCTATGAAGCTGGGTCTGAAATAGCAATGTTATTAAGTCGTGTAAAGCATTAGTTTACATACTTCTCCGTGATTTTGGACAGGAGGCTGCGCCTCCCTTGTACTCAAAGAGGAATCGCCTCTGGTGGAAAGCAGCGGAGCAGGGTATCTGAAGGTCTTAAAATACACCATTTTGCAGTGTTTTTGTCAACATTTTCTTGCAGAGGACCATATCCCCGCACTCCCTGCAACATTATATATGATAACAATAATAATATATATTTAAAAAAAAAAAAAAAAAAATTAGCTTCCCCACGGGCGTTGTTATAGCGCCGCCTATGGTGCTAGGCCTACATAAATATATAATTAACACTTCATGACAGTCATCTACATTACGCCAAGTATATGGGCTCCTACAACAAGATGTTTTCTTTTTTCTAAAGCGGTCCACCTGCTGGACCACTTTGGTGTTTGACTTGTGCGCATACAGAAGGCAACATTTTCCCTCCGAATTGAGATGCGCAAATGTCTTGTCCACAACAAAGGAGTAATTTCCATCCTTCATTGTGAATGCTGCGTGCGTGCCTGGCCGATACAGTAATCTCTTTCGCGCAAATTGGGCTATGGCTGGATATGAGCACTTGGTGACCGTGGTGACCGTGTCGTCAAATCACTTTCGTTTAACCTGGCGCGGTCAAACGGGCAAGAAACACTGTACATGAATAAAACCACAGCAGACACGTTGGAAAGGTGTGGGAGTAAGTTGGAAAACTACTTTCTGTCTCTCCCTCTCCTTCTCTCTTCCTTGCGCGATTGACGGTATTGATTGACAGCTGAGACCTCCGTTCTGCAGGCGACGTGGTGTTTTATAGCCTAGATAACAATCTCGTCGTCTTTTATATTCACAAGAGCACCAAAATTAATATAATTTCTGAACATTACTCAGCAAGCACCCTTCACAACAGGAAATCTGTGAACTCCATCCTTGTTACATTGAATGATGATCATCAGCCGTTAATTTAAAGCCGGCTGACGGCGCGGGAGAACAAAAAAAAAACCTAGGCCTATGCCTTCTTTCGAAAGCGACCCCTCCCTCTGCTTTTATTTGTGTTGCTTTTGACAAGCTTGAAAATTAAACGCCGACACAGGCAGGCTATGTAGCAGACGACTCACATTAACCAGGATTTCAGTCACAAGAGTTCCTGTCACCACGTAGCCTACCCTCTTCAACTGGGTGGACATGCCCAATTTCGTCCGCCTACTTATAGTTAATTATGTATACACTGTTTAAGTCAGGAATGGATATCGACATGATACGAAGTTTGTATGCTTACAATTTGAAACGGTGATGACATTCTATACAGAGTCAAACGGCCATAAACGGCATTGTAATGAAGGGTGTCGTAATGGCAGCATGAAAGAGATGGAACTCTTCACGGCATTCTGGCTAAAAACTCGCCCTGGCCGCTTCCCTGCTTTGCTTAAGGACCAAAATTATAATATAAACATGGAAATAATATAAAAACACCAGAGGACTGGAATGTGGCAGTGTTCTTTACTTTCAAGCGTGGGGAAACACATTAAAAATCGCAACAAAAATCGCACCTTTCACTTCATGCCGCAACAAAATCGCAACAACACAGTAAGAAGCTCCGCAACTTTTATCGCGATTTTCTGGAAATCCTCGTGCACCATCTGGCAATTCCGACCGCGATTTTTTGAGAAAATGCCCGCGATTTCCTGGTGGGACTGATAAGCAGAAAGCATAGCAACAAACCTGTTCTTTGGAGACTGTTGGTGCGTGCCACAAATGTTTTTGGTAGACCTGAGAATGCGGTTGGCACCGCAAACACTTTTAGAGTGTTCCGTGTAGGTATTAGACTTTGAGAAGGACTTTGTGAAGTCGTCAGGACTGAAATGGTCACTGCAAAGCACCCGGGTAGCCTACGGAGCGTTTCCATCGGTGTGTTGATGTCTAGCCCTGCAGCCAGGAGCCAGAGTTTGGTTCTTTCAACATCTTTCACTGGAAACCAATGGAAACTTGTCGATACCCATCTGTGGGCTTTATTATTGCAGTTGGTATATACACACTGATGTACCATATTGCGATGTCGTTGGGTTTTAATCCACTATTCGATCCGAAAGCAGTTGTAAAACTACCGCAGAAATACACCAGCGGCGATCTGAGCGAGTCGAGCAACGGAAGTAATTGACTTTGTATTGAGTCGAGAGACAAAAGCGATTCTGGAGACTAGAGCGATTTGCGCGACGAGCGCGACAATTTGAAGTTGAAATCTTTTCAACTTTCTATGACGCGGTTCGGCGACAAGCCGCGACAGCCAATGACTGTATAGAGGTCAGTGACCACAGCCAATGGGAGTGCTTGAATGCTTTGCCTTCTGCCTGTACGGACATACTCTCGTCTCCTCAATCTCTCGTATCGCTTGCTGCTACACTCTGTCGCTTGAATCGCGTCGCCGCTGGTGTAGCCTTGATTTGCGATGTCTCTTACGGCTCCCTGAAGTGGGTGGGTAGGCCTACATCACAACTGAAGAGAGCAAAGTAAAATTCCGCTGACCCCGAGAAAATAGTCTCTCAACATGGCAAAAATCCACACAATGCAAGGTTCAACATCATTCTACTAAGACAAATATTTACACTTGCAGTCTGGCATAACGGTTTTGTTTTGAATGTTGTTTAAACGGGATAAGACTATTTTTGGGGAGCAGGCTACCAATAACCGTTCACTTGCGCTATCTTAGCAACATGGACATGCGAATTCACAAGGACTGCATGGAATGTGAAAAAAACGTTCTGGACACATTGTTTACACCCTGGCTGACTCAGAAATGAGGTCCGGTGTCCAAAATCCCGGAGGTCCACTTTTAACAATAAACAGAATGGGAATTGTCAAATATGTATATTCCTGATTGAATGCTTACCATCAAGGATGAGTTTCAGACAGAAGGAACGCACTGCTGTTACGTACTGCCCCTCTGTGAAAACCAGTGTGGTATCCTCAATAAGATGATGAAAAACGGCCTGTCCAGAAGAAAAATCTCAAAACACACATGCATACATACACCTCTCCAGCCCAATACTGGTTGGGAAACACAGCAACTACATATTTTAGCATGGGGGAAGAAAATGCCATTTGGTCATTATCTTTCACGTATTCTATCTCTAGGCATCAGTACAGTTGTGTGTGACATCAATATAGTTTGGGAGTAGTATAGAACATGACCATGTACTGTACATACTAGCTGAAATTAAATGAAAAAGAAATTCAACGATGGCAATGTCGGTGTGAATTTAGAGTGATAATCCACCCTTTATTGAATGATTAAAATCTAAGAAAGAAACCAAATGCAATGTAGCCTTCTAGTAAATGGATTAGATTAGCTCACACTGATGTACAGCAATGGTTGAATGTTCTCTTCATAATGAGCTCAGATCTTGGTACGCTTATTACCTGATATGTTTGTATGAAGGGCTGGATAATGGTCTGAAGAAACTTTGCTGTGTCGTCATCCATTAAAACCACTTTTTGATCAGAAGTCTGTAGCACCCCACACCTCTCTAACTGTGAGCAAGCCTCATCAAAGTCCTTCAGAACACACAAGATGACATACAGAATGTAGGTTGGATCATCATATAGCATAGAAACTACAGTATAACTAGAAGTAGAAGTAGAAGTACTCTAAAAGATGTAATAACAACACTAGTAGCAGCATGATATTACAAAGTTGAAACTATGTAGTAACACTAGTCTAGTTATTACATTTGTAAGAATACCTCTACTTCTACTTCATACAACTCTGGTAAAACTTACCTGCACACTCATTCCAGGCACAAAGACAAACTCACCGGCGAAAAGCTCTTGCAGAAATTTAAAGCGTTCCAAAACATCCTCTATAACGAGTGAAACACAAGTTAAGGGGTGTGGTAAATCATGTTCAGTATTTCTACTCAGCAGGGAACATGGCATTTTTATTTGTGGTAAAATGTAATTACAGCAAGAGACTCTCATTTATATAGCATTAATGACTATGCATATAAAGAACTACAAAGAGTATGCTGTTATGTCAAATGTCTTTAAATGCTTCTTTTCATTAGCCCTTCCTGCCTCTCTTACTAACCCTTTTTGCTGCTGGGGACGGATGCCATCGCCATAATAACCAGAGTAGGCCGCACAAACACATGCATGGCCTGGTTCCTGTAGGAGGCACACATGAGCCTGATAACTGCTCGTCTGAACACGCCCGTCTCAGGTGTGACGGCCCCCTCGTCTCCAGGCCCCTCCTCCTCAAGCAGCTGCACCCGACCCTCCTCACAACACACCACTGACTGGTGCAGAGACAAGCTGGATGACATCACATCCTCAACAGACATGTGTCCTGATGGGAGGGGATGAGAAGGTGAAAAAAAAGAAGGATGGGAAGGAGGAAACATCTTCTGTTCAGTTGTGTCATGCATGCTGGTTCTTGTGTAACTTTGTTACAATATGTAGTAATAAACAAAGGGAAAATATACTGTATCAGTCAGCACATTTCCCTAATAAAAAGTAATTTAACATGTAAATGTTGTCTTCTACCCCATAACATTACCAGGCCAGTCCAGATGAGCCCCAAACTTCAGGACAAGATCCCTGAGCCAGGTGGTACGCTTGGTAAGCATGTCCAAGTCCAGACCCTCAGGGTTTTGGAGCAGAATGAGGGCAACTAGGCTCCAGGGGCTTACGACCATACCCCTCTCCTGCAGGCGCACCACTTCATGCGCTAGGACACGGACAAATGCCTCTTCGCCACCCTCAGGGGGCATGTTTCTTAAATGTTTAGAAGTAAACCATAATGAACCAAAGGTTTTAAGGGAGAATGCAACAGAAAGGTGTAGCCCTTTCATGCAGTTGGGATCACCAGTGATCTGACTCACTGTTTGCGAAAGCTCAACTACATCACAGCAACATTGCTGAGAGGCTTAAAGGTGCACTGTGTAAGATGGTGGCCAGAGTAAGTATTGCAACTATGCTGCTCATTACCTCCAAGGACGGATAGTTCGCTGCTGTGTGCGCAGCCTGCCACAAGAGGGCCGTCAAAAAGGTTACGTTGCCAAATTTGATCCTTTCATGAATATTGTATGAGTAATAAACCAATATTCACTACTAGTATGACCAAGATACAGTACGTATTGCAGCTAACGTCTATTTCCCAGCCATAATGAATACTTAGAAATTGATGGTGGCTGTATTCGTGAAAAATCTAACATTTATGAATGGGCAGCATGAATTCTGAAAATAAACTACTACAATGTTACATAGTGCACCTTTAAGTAACATAAGACTTAAGACTTGGTCCTTAAACCATGTTGGTAACATGCTTATAATACAGGTTCTGCATGAAGGAGATATAAGGTTTCTCTTATAGGGTGTCTTGTAGGGTGCACTCCTTACCTGGGGCCTGATTTATATGTGATCCTGCTTTTGAAAAGCTCTCTCACAGAGATGGGCTGGCCAAAACGCAAGTGGATAGAGCCATAGTGTCCCTCCAGAAAATATAGAGCTTTTAAGAGGCCCTAAATAGTCACAACAGGAAAACACTCAAAACCACAATCACAATAGGATTGAAATTCATTTACAAAATATTGATTTAATATAGTTCAGAACACGAGGGATTCATGCACATTTAGTTAAAGACTTTGTACCACAAAATTGTACAACAAAATTACCATCAAAGTCCTTACTGACCGGACATGAAATTAGACATCAACACAGTACAATCCATGTGAGGTACCGAACTTTGAAGAAGAGCATACCAGAGTGGACTCCTTTGGTTTGGGAAAACCCAGCAGCTCATGGGCCAGCAGAGACTCCTCCAGCACCCGCTCATAGCTGATGCTGATAGGTACCAGGCTGACATCATACACCTCACCCTTAAAAAAAGGATCGAGAACCATCTGCATCATTCCTAACACACACACACACACACACACACACACACACACACACACACACACACACACACACACACACACACACACACACACACACATACAGTCATTATACTGTATATACAGAGGCTGAGTGAAAAAAGCATCAGTCATAAAGTGGTAATGAATTTTAGCAATCCTTGACAAATACAAAACATGTATTTGCTGTATAAAAACAAATACATCAATATACAGTATCTACACTTTGTACAGTATTTGTTGGCATATCCTTCAGCTCTTGCAATATGTTTTACCTAGCTTTGGATTCAGAGACTTCAGAGTTCGGCTTCGCCATCCTTCCACATAGAACTCCACAGGGGCATGCCCAGTCTGTCAACAAAGAGTTCAACACTTTATTATAAGACAGGACAGTAGACTGTCTTAAAGTATTGTTACAGCCCGACTTGTTGGCGGGACTGCGACATCAAAAAGGAGACAACAGATTAAATATTCCTCTTTTACTTACAGTCTAGATTCATAATCATGTGGTGCAGCATGGCATGGGCTGAGTGAATGGCTGAAGTGCATGTCAGTGAGGAAGTGGAGAATGGAGGCACATAGAACAGTGTGGGAGAGAGAGCAGAACAGAAAGGCGAGAGAGCAAGGAGAGAGAGGACGACACACAGCCAAGGAGGGCCTATATAGCGTGCACCAACCGAGGCTCACCTGATGATGTCAATTAAGCCTCCTGGCACCAGACTTGCCCCTGCACTGACATATTGGTGCTAGGAGGGGCCACATAGGGTTGTGAGTAAAAATGCATAGCCTACCTGCAAATGTATCCACCTCCTCTTCTTTTGCCTCCTGCTACTTTTGTCTATGATGATACCGGTTTTGTTTTGTTCCAAAAGGAGTGCAAGCACGATTCACAGATGTACTTAGCTAATTTGCTGTATATTTGGATAATAAGTGCAAAGTGCTCAGTTTCTGTTTCTGTTTCTGTTTCCTGAAGATGGACTCACGTGACAGGCAGTGCAGCTGTTACGCAACAAGAAGTGAGAACAAACGCTCAACTCAAAGTGTACTCCATTAGTCTAAAATTGCTTCTTCAAGACAGATGTTTTGACTGTAAACAAAGATGTGTGATTTTGCTGGAATGTTTTAATGCAATAATGAGTGGCCAACACAAATGTGCCGCCTTCTTTTACCTGCGCTGCATAGATTTGCTCTGTGCAGAAAACAGAGGAATGCGAGATTGCTCACGCGCACAGTTTAAAGCAGCTTAATTATGAAATCAAAAAAGCAAATTGTTGCAAAAATAGTACCAGCACTTAGTACAAACTCTAATGCTTTCACATTTGTGATGTGAAGTGTACAGTGAAAACTTGAAATGTCCAATGCAACATATGCAGAACAGGACAGTCACCTTACATTTTCAAAAAAAGAAAAAAAAATGGTATAAGGGTATCAAGGGTATAAACAAACATCTATCTGTTTGCCATTTGTTGCAGCCATGTCTAAATCCCAATTCCCCACGGAACACCTTTAAGAATTAATAAGGTCTTCTTCCTTTATGTATCAGTGATCATACAATAATAAAAACAGTAGCACCTACCAGCTCTACACATACAGATAGTGTTTATCATAACCTTTGACAATGATTAACCAGCTTTCTTGACTAAGTGTTGAAAGGCAGTCAAATACACATACTCTCACAATGGTGTGGACATACTCTGACAGCACTGCCCAGTAGAGTTTATCGGCCCTAATTCCTCTGCCAATATAGAATGCTCCAGAGCGCCGCAGAACCTCTCCCATCAGCCTCATCCCCATGAGAGCTAGGCAAGACGATGCAAAAAAGAGGTGATTTAAAAGAAAGCTACATAGAACAATTACTTACAAATTATATGGAGTTTTATATGGCGTTACAAAAACAGTAATCCATCAGCCAGACAAGAGATAGTCTAGTGTGACAGAGTAGTCTTCACATTGGGTATAAGATTCAAGATTTATTTTGTTACATGTCATTATAGGTGAATAAGAGAGCAATATTCTTTGTGTTTTGTCTCCAAAAGATAAAGAAATGAAAGGTGTGAGTGTGTGTGTGAGAGAAAAATATATTTTATGAGTTTCCCACCTCTGCCGGCTGCAATGACTGGTATGGAGAGGTCATAGGTGAACAGGATGTATGAGAGAACCAGGAAGTCTGCATAGCATCTGTGATTGGGCAGCAAGATGACTGGGTGCTCCTGCATGGCCTCCCGAAGCTACATGATGAAAATGAGGAAACAGTAAGCATAAGCTAGGTCAGTGGTTCCCAAACTTGGGGCCAGGACCCCTGTAGGAGTGGGGTGGGGGTATGGGGTGCTTTCAGAGGGGTCACAGAGAGAAAGGACGGTGTGCACAAAACCTTGAATATAAGCTTTCATGTGATACAATTCCTTAACACTGCTGTGCTTTCATAACCTGATTTACATCATCTGGCTGCGTTCAGCTACGCGAGAGCATATCAGATGGCAAGAGTCAGGTAAGTGCTTTCATGCTACCACAGGTGTATTCATAGGCTATTATCTATGTCCCCCAATGACTACACCCCTCTTAAATTACTCTACCATTGCATTGACCAAATTAACAATTGGATGTCTCACAATTTGCTCCAGCTGAAAATAGATAAAACTGAAGTAATTATATTCGGGAAAAGGGAGGAGAGACAAAAGATTGCTTCTATCCTTGAAACTAAGGGGCTGAAAGCAAGGAGGGATATAGTTAAAAACCTTCGTGTCCTTATTGACAGCGAACTTTAATAACTTTAATAGTCACACGAAAGCCATTGCTAAGTCTGCATTTTACCACGTAAAAAAAAAGTTTCTAAATTTAGAGGCCTTATGTCAAAACATAATCTGGAGAAGATTCAAGATGCAAAAGCGTCTAAGATATTGTCATATTAGAAATTTGTCTTTTGATTGAAGGTGTGTGTGTGTGTGTGTGTGTGTGTGTGTGTGTGTGTGTGTGTGTGTGTGTGTGTGTGTGTGTGTGTGTGTGTGTGTGTGCGTTTGCGTGTGCATGTGTGTCCAGTGAGTCCAGTCCAGTAGAGGTGACAGATGATAGCCTGTTTCAGTTCTATGGAAGAGGGAGGGTGTCCTCATAGATGTGAGAATCTTGAAGACGGGCACAAGGTCGAGATGTCGTAGAGACGACACTTGAAGTAGGTCTTCATTTCTACATTACTATACATACCTTCATTTCTGGTAGGGTTGATTACTGCAAGTCTTAGTCTTTTTAAAGGCCTCCCCAAAAAGACCATCAAACAGCTTCAACAATTCCAAAATGCAGCAGCAAGGATTCTTCCGAGAACAAGGAACTTTAATCACATTACTCCAATCGCTACATTGGCTCTTATTTATTTTACCATGTGTTTTATCTTAATGTTAATGTCTTTGACCCTAATTTCTTTCCTACTTTATTGTTTCCCATCTTTTTGCATTTTTTATTCATTTTTATTTTTTGTGAAGCACATTGAGTTGCACCTGTGTATGAAATAAGCTACACAAATAAATTCGCCTTGCCTTGTCTATTATGTAGCCTCTTTATGTTACACAGATGCACAAATTTGCCTACATTTATCATCACACAGTGATCAATAACCTCATTACCATAATTGTGGAGTGACAGAGAGTTTTCATCTACTGTCAACCCATCATTGTGCCCCCTGTTAACAATTTACATACCTTGGTCAAACCCCCACCGCCCATGCACATATGACTTCTGAAGATGATGTAGTTACCCTATTCATGCCTTCCTCATTCACCATTATCCTGTGATAGACCCTCTTCAGAACTTTGCTGAGTGTATATGCCAGGAATCGAATGCAGCAAAGCTGGAGGTTGTGTGCCATCTCTCTCAGTATCTCAGCAGCTTTCTCCTTGATGTTTTCCAAAGGTTCCCCACTTTCTTTGGCCATCTACACATATGGTTATCAGTGTATCGGTTTATCACAACATACAGTATGTTCAGAATGTAGGCCTAGATATGAGTACAGTCTATTTGTAACCATTAATACATAACAGCTGCAAAAAAAATCTTGATTTGATCTTTGAGTACTATTATTATTACAAGTAGTTTAAAAATGAGGTCATGCAGGTGTGCAAATTGCTCCTAATTTTTACACTGGGTTCAAGAATAAGAACTTGCAAGAAAGATCATCAGATGTGTGAATCACTCAGGGCTGTAACATAGGCCTACCTCTTCGGCAACATCATGCAAGCTCTGTGAGTTAAGCACTGTTTGGTTGAGGACACTTGCTGAAGTGGGTGGGTGTCCCTTGTAGGGTGGCGGAGAAAACGTCCTTAGGGCATGGCTCAGGTCACTACTACTTCTCCGTTCCTCAAGAATATCCAAGAATGCTTCTGTCTCACCTGTCTTCTCAGGTATCAAGCATAGGACAACACAGTAAAACATCATCACATGAACGATAACACTTCGCTATTGGAAAACATATTGAGTGATGGCCCTGACAAAGAGATGTGGATGTGGATGTAAACATTTGATTTTATATTGGGTTTAAAATTACTTCTTTGGAATGGTTGGCTAACTTCCTTTGTGTAGCCTATATTTTATCCACTTTGTTCAATACTTATGTGTTATCATCACTCTGTCACTCATTCTAAATAGTGTTTTGCTGTGAGGCTGTATAGGCCACTACCTGTGCTTCAATAAGGTTGTGCCATGGATGACAATCTGAATGCCGAAACACAATTTTGAACTGCAGTGCCAAGTCTCAACATTTCCGAGATGGGCTTAATTCACGTTTTCTAGGTCACAAATTGTATTGCAACGTAACCATGCACGCTCTAAAGAATAGGTCCACGGAGGCGTCTGATGGCAAGGTGGGTGTTAATGGAAACGGTAAATCAACTTGTTTTTTGTTTCTTTCATGATGAATAGGCAAAAACGAAAGTAAAACTTGGGGTTTAGTTCTTGACACGTGTTTCATATTTGAGTGTAGCCTAGCTAGCTAAACACAAAGCGAAGAAACAAACTTATAGGCCTAAAAAGCACATAATTACCGCCCACTGCAGGGTCTCCATTGCAATCCGCAAAAATTCCAATAGCCCACGAAAAGTCCTAACCACAGACCTGGATCTGTGGTCCTAACACCTCGACTTGGAGCCGACAGAGATGAGGTAAGTGATACACGGTAAATGCCACGCCCTACACGTTGATGAGTTGACGGACGTGTAGGGTAGGTTGCACTTTTGTGCATGCTGTAGCGGCTATGTGCGCAGTTAGTAATTGAATTCGTTCAGAATGTTGTAGGCCTATTGAGGACATTAAGTACGCCTAGGCCTGAATCAAATGTGAATGTTGTAAACATATTTCAGTCTCGCGGAAAAAAGATCCACAATCTGCAATAGCCTAAAATAGGCTACACGCATGGTTCACTCAAATGTCAGTTTACATCCCTGATGTGTAGGCCTATGTAGCCTAAATTATGTAAACTCAAAGGTGAACCGTGTAATATTTTTTGTAGGCCTAGTTATTTCCAGAATTCATGCTGTCTATTCACAAATGTTACCTTTCTCATGAATACTTATCACCACCATACATTTCTAAGTATTCATTATGACTGGGGAAAAAGCACTTTTCATACATGAAAAGGGGGATTTTCTCCATGGTCCACCATTTTGAATTTCCAGCTGCAAAAGCTGCAAAACTTACTATAGGCCTACTTTGGTTATACTTGTAAATAGTGGTTTCAAATTTGGTAATAGACAGCACAGTTTCAATGAGCAGCAGTTGCAGTACCTATTCTGGCCACATTCTACACAGTGCACCTTTAGAGAGCCAGCTTTACATTTTATATAGGCCTAGACCAGTGGTTTTCAAAGTTTCCAAAGGGGACCCCTGGGGGTCGCAAGGGGGCCGTGGCAAAACTAAATAAATAATTATTTATAATTATTATAATTATGTAGGCCTACTCCAAATTAAAAATAAGGCAAACAATATTCCCATTAGTTAAGAGCTACATTCTAATAATCTATTGCATTTCTGAACGTTATTACTATTATTGTTTTTTTATAGGCTGGCGAATGGGGTCCTGGCACACAATGTGACATCACCCATGTAAGGGGGGCCTTGGCTGGAATCTACCGGTATATGTGGAGCTTTGTCATGGTAAAGTTTGGGGACCCCTGGCCTAGGCTCCAGTGTAGCTTCTATACCCATGATACCGCCAATTAACAACCACATAGGCCTAGCAATAATAACTATATATACTCCATAGTTTTTATAGCCATTGCTTCTACATGGCTATAAAAGGTAGCAAGTGGAATTACCTACACTCGCCTGGCATTCTACATTTCAACAGGAAACCGGTCCTTCCGAGTTGATAATTGAGTTGCATGTGGCTTGCATGCCAGTCAAATAACTCGGTTCCCTCTTTGGTGCCTCATGCTTGCCCATATTTCTCTCTTAAAGGAGTACTGCATAATTCTGTTCTGCCATTGGGTGAGAATGCTCACCACAGTATCTCCCAGTAAAACCACAGCTTCTCCCCACCCTGTGCATGTCAGTTCAACACAAGTAGACCTAATCAGAATAGGCGGTGATGAGTCACAATGTAAGCTATATTAAGGTGCTGATTTCAGGTCAGTTGATTACACGTATGCAGATATTTTTAATGCATATATTTTTTATCCGTTATGCAGACACAACATGTGGATAAAAATTAAGTAACATTGTGGCAGGTGTGTTTAACCCCCTAAATAGCATATTTTTAAAACCAGACTGTTGATACGTGCATTCTAAAACTCTGTTTACATGTACAAATCCAATCCGTTTTCAAAAATATCCATAAGCAGTTTGCACATACAGTATATGGATATTTTTGAAAACACATTGGTTTTGGCCTCTTGTTTACACAAAGTTTTAGAATGAACATTTCAAAAAATATCCCATTTAGGAGGCTAAAACGCACCTCACACAATGGAGTTATTTCTAGTTATACATAAACATTTTTTTAATCATTATTTAATAATATCCATATACGAGTAACTTTGTGAGTCTGACGGTACAGGGACAGATAAATATTGAAATGTTCTACCTAACAGAGCTTTCATTCACCTTAATGACTCATATGTAGTGACTTAAATGAGCGATTATCTCAAGTTGCACACTGTGTTGCTTTTCAAAAGGTAATCTGCTCATATGTTCAATATGTTCTCTAACCAATTTCACAGTGGCAACATCCTCATAAATAAGTTTCTGTTTTACATTTATGTGGCACTCTAAAACACCCACAGCTATGCCGTTTACTTCTTAGTGATTCGACTGGTTCCATAACTGGTTCAGGGCAGAGTTTGTACCCTGGTAACTACAGAACACGAAACCGATGAAATCAGGCTTCCCGTAAATGCTGAGATGCTTTGACAACAATGCCCTCCTCCACCATATTGCATCACAACAATAACAGAAGTAGTCAATACTAGTTTCATGAATCCAATATGTATGTTATGTAAAATGCTATGTGATATTAGTATAGACTACCACCAGAATATGCAATGCCAGTATACCCATGGGTTCTGAATAGGCAGGAATTGTTTTATGGAGGACCACTAACATTTTCAAAATAAATAAATGAGCATTTGATGATTGAAATGAGGCGTTAGGAATCTTGGTCTAAGTACAGTAGAAGAACTTAACAGAATTCCCTGAAATGTTCTTCTGTGACCTTTCAATTGAGTTGCACCTGTGTATGAAATGCGCTATACAAATAAACTTGCCTTGCCTTGCCTTGCCTTTGTAGTTCTGCTGCAACAGAGCTGCTCAGCAGGTGTAATGTGTTCGTTAGTGAACACTTGGGCCTAAGCCAATACTCTGCACCAAAATTACCACTTCCTGCAATTCTTAGCTGCCTTGCAGCCATTCCGCTGACAAATAGTATTTGCAGACACCAAGTAGCTTGTGTGATGTGATCATTTTGAGTCACCTAAGTTGTCCTCATTTCATAATTTAACTAAGTTGAATAGTTTATTTGCCTCAGCAAAAGGGGTAGTAACATTAATGCTTTCACAATCAAAAAGAATGTATGAGATATACCTTAGACACTGGTCTAAAACAATACCAGGAAATGTAAAAAGTAACCATTTAAAAAGTCACATCTTGATCTGGGACTAGGTGTAATAATGATGATATACCAGAGCAAAGTACCTTACCAAAGTACCTCATAATTGTGTGGGAAACTATTTGTTCTGCACTACATTCTGTTTGTTATCTCATGACACTCATGAGTGGCCCGAGGGAAGGCAACATTGACAGATAAGAACTAGACAAACAAGAACTCTAGACTACCTACAGTAGAAGATGATGGGGATGCAGGTAACTAGATATGACTGGATACAAATGTTATGTGACTGATACAATGGTATGAGTGTGTTTGAGTGTGCGTGTGACTGTGCACATTACCTGGAGTAACGTAATAATGAATATTCAAATGATGGGTTATCTACTTGCACAAATGAAGTTGAGATCAAAACACACAATTCACTTGGTTTTATTTCACGTTATTCTAATAAAAAGACAACAAGTATTACAAACAGCCAGTGTGAGTAAATACATAACAGGCAGAAAGCAGCGTGAGAAAATAATAGTTGGGATAGGTGGAAAAAGAGTCCACATGGTTGTTATTTGGAGCGATTTATGTGCTTCCACATGAGGACAGACAGCAAGCAGCCCAGTACTCCTCCACATACAGCAGCCACCACACCTACAAACAGGGGTGATGTTCCGGTGGTCTTGGACACTACCTCCAGACCTGTGAGTGTGTGTGTGTGTGTGTAGGGGAGGGGGGGGGTGTGTGAGAGAGAGGGTATAATAATACTATAATTACAAAATACGTATGCATTTAAGGCTTTTGACAAGAGGAACAGCCGAAGAATACTCACGCCACACAATTGTTTTAGGCTGTGTGAAACTGCTGTGGTTGACCACACAAGCATACTGCTCTGTTGGATGAGGCTCAATTTTGATGTATTTGAACACCCTGAAGGTCCAGTCCTCTCCATACACCAAGTCAGAGCTCTCTGTAGGACCACGGAAGGGTTGTCCATTGAGGAGAAAGCTGATATCAATATCTCCAGGATAGAAGCCAGTGGCATGGCAGTGAAGGTAATGTGGCGCCCCTGGTATTGCTGGAATCTGGCTATAAACATTGACTGAGGGACTCACTGTTTAAAAATAAAATGTAAAATAAATTTAGAATCCATGCCTTAAAACAATATTACAGATAATTTTAAATTGATATATACAGATCTACAGTAAATTATGAATTGATGGGGTCAGTTGGTGTGTCTCGCAAAGAATAATAGCATCAAGACCAGGCTAGCCTCGCCATCAACCACTCCACCCCACCGCACTCATTGAACATAGCTTGATCCAGAAATTATGCACATGGTTTGACTAAAATAATGTAATTCAGCCGTCATATTGAACAATCATATATGGGCTATATTATTGTTTATTTATTATGTATTATTGTTATTTGTAACATTTAAACATATACTCAACATTTAGGTGGTTTTGCACCAGACGTTTGATCAGTCAACTTCTTTAGATAGTGCTTTTGGGGTTTAAAAGCATTGGTGACTTCACGCACACAACCCATGCGTTGTGCCGCTTCAAGCACAGTGAAGCCTGCTGAGGCACTAGGCCTGAGTTGGAAGGTTTCCTCAGTTGCATTAAAGTAGGCAAACACAGCTTCGTTCACCACGACCACTACTCCTTGCTCTACAGCATCCCCACTAGTGACTCTGGTGTAGGAAATGATGCTGACTGCTTCATAGTCTGTAAAGTGAAAAACATAAGTGAAGAAATAAGAATATACATTTCCTCATTATTTGCTCTTGAAATCCATTATCTTCAGAGAATATCTGGAAGGACAAACTTGTTAATACTAGAATAAGGATAGTCTACATGTCCTCTTTTGGAAAGATTCCTGTGATGCCTTTTTACGTCCTTATTGGCTCTCTTGGAAAAGGTTCCTCATAATACTCTGAATGAGGAAGAACCAGAGAACTCATACTCCACAGTTCTACCTTTTCCTGCTATGTTGATAAGAAAACATTATATGTCAGCTTATATGAAAGAAAAAAAACACATGCATGCACTGGAACACACAACACATCCTGTAGGCCTAACATGTTCAAACAAGCTCTGAGACAAGGCTGAAGTTTTTTTTTTTTTATCAGGCTAGATGGAGTCAGGAAACAAATACCACAGTGTATGTTGATGGAGGAGCACTACACAGACAAAACTCTGTTTTGGTGTAAACACAATGGGAAGGGGGGAGCATAGGCCTATATCTAAAAACAAAAACAAAAAACTGCTTTGTGTAAGATAGCCTATCCTAGGCCTACCTCCACATAATTATGCTTAATTTCCAAGTCAAGGTCATGTATTGTATTTCTATCACTGAAAACAATTATATTGCCATCTCGATTTTAAATAAACATTTTTGGTGTAGGCTATTTAACTCAATAGGCCTATTTACCACACTTGCCTGTAATAGTAGGCCTATACTTTTGAAACTACAATATGGACAAACTTGTTCAGATGACATTGGGATGAAGCGAGTAGATTAGGCTATTTTAATTACATGTCATGCCATGGATTACTGTGGCAGGCAAGTTGCTCTGGTGGCTGTTGTATGTTGTGGTTTCCTTGTAAGCTATAGCAGCTGGATCGGTGATTTGAGCATTTAGCCTATCAAAAAACAGTCCAAAAGACCTACCTTTCCAAGCAGTCGCCGAATGCAAAAATAGAAACGCCGTAAACCACACGCCGAGTAGGAAAGATGTGTTCATGTTCGGTCCTTTCCCCATCTTGTTGAGCAAGACTCAGCAACGACTCCTTCTAAACAACGCACTCGCTGCTGGGGTGAGATGAGATGCCATGACTACTTTCGATTTCAGTTAGTTAGAGCATCGCGTCGTGGTCAATATGATCCCGCTGCTTTGTTTAATATCGCTGGGACTGTCTTTGATACATGGAAACGGTAGGCTTTCTTTTGTTCTGGTTCTGGACGATGCGCTAACGTCCATTCTAGGCATAAATAGCCCAAAAAAAATGTTGTAGTCCTACGGAGGCTTTATCGCGTCACACCATCGCCTACTTGTCACTCAGTTGCCTACGGTTATGAACTATATGTTACCAAAAAACTGAAACACCACGGTGTTTGCAATTCAAGTTGTTTTGATAGCCTTGTGAAACATATTGTGAACTTGAAAAGTTATAGTCTAGGCCTATAGGCAGATCTTGCACTGCAGTTAATTTGCATTCATATTCATTTATTTGTAGCTATGTTTCATTATATTTTGTTTGTATTTTTGTTCACTTTTTTGTTTATTAGATGAATTTGCCTATCAACAGTATATTGGCTGTACCTTCAATCACCATGGCCACGTTGGGCGCTTCTGGCGTTATGGATTCAACAAAAAAGACATCATGCATGTGGACCTGGAGAATAAAGCAGTAGTGTCAACTAGTGATGTGGGGAATTTTATGGCTGATGAAAGAAACAGTGACAAGTACTTTGAATATAAAGAATAACGCCTGGATATGATATGTTCTGCCGTGAAGACGGTGTTCTGGCAATCTAATAACTCACTCTCCAGACCAGGTGGGCAACCAAACCCCTGGCGGTGGCTTTCAGTGTAATGTGAAACAAATTGCCATTCCACAGTTATTCTGGGGCTTTATGTTGTTTTTAAAAAGCACCGCATGTTTTCTTACACGATTTGATCTCAATGCAGCTAAACCCACTGTAAACTTGTCCATGAAAGAGCAAGATGGACAGCAGTACCTGGAATGTTCAGTTCAAGATTTCTACCCCATTGCAATAAGAGTGAATTGGGTATACAGAGGGAAGACTGTGTATATTGGAACCACAAAGACTGGTCTTCTGCCTCACAAAGATGGAACATTCCAGATGACCAGTTATCTCCTTCTGGGTAACAAAACACTTCAAGATATCGTCTGTGAAACAGAACATGTCAGCATTGATGGGAAATTACAGACCACATTTGGTAAGCATTCTTGACACAATAATAATTGGCCGATAAAAGGCATTCTGATTGCCTCCAATGTGTCTCAAAGGTTGTAGGCCTATTGGCTTTCACCAAGCACCAAGTGTTTGTTCTTTCAGGATTCTAAAACACACAGTCACATCATAATCACCTTTAACAATTAAGTAATGTAAGCAATACCATATTAAATAATTGACATTGTGTTTTTCAGAGCATGAGTCTTCAAATCTGGGACCCATAATAGGAATAGCCTTGTCATCATTTTTTCCATCATGCCTGGCACCACTGATAGTTACAGGTCTTATTCTCTTGTTGAGAAAGAGGGGTCCACCAAGCTCAGTCAATGAGTCCCTGAACCAGTCTTCTGATGGTGATTCCCCTACAGTTGTGCGTTTACTGGACCTCACAGCAGAAAATGTGCTGCCAGAGCCACACCCAAACTCATGAAGACAAAACTTGTTGCGTTTTAGACCCTCTAGTGGCTGTTCTGGAAATTGTTTGAGCTGAAAGAGGGACATTATGAATACACAACCTACATTTAATAAAAAAATATAATTGAACAGTAATATTGGTCAGACATCTCATCTATAAAAGTGCAGGCCTAAATGGAGACATATGTCAACATTTTTAGGATGTCACAAGAAATACATTCAACTAATTCTTAAAATCAGAAACAATATTAAGAAATCGCAATAATTTTTGTTCAGTTTACTTAAGTAGCAAAACTATTGTCTGACATTGCTCTTGTGAATTCCTTCCACTTCGGTCTTTTGTATCCTTCTCTATTTTTTTTATTATTGAGCGAAATGTAATTCCAGTACAAAGAAACCTTTCAATTTTGACAAAGGTCAATGCGTCTTCAAGGGAAACAAATCTTTTGGGGCATCAACATGTTATTTTGGACTATATACAAACATGACAGCAGACAAAATGGAAAAGAAGTTTTAAGAAAGGTGCACTGTGTAGGATGGTGGCCAGAGTAGGTATTGCAATGTTGTCTCATTGAACTGTGCTGTCTACTGCCAATTTGATCTTTTCAGGAATGTTTACAAAATAATAAACTAATAATAATAAACTAATGTCCATTTCTGGAAATTCAAAATGGCAGACAATGGAGAAGTTTCCCATTCATAATGAAAATTAGAATTTGATGAAGGTAACATTTGTGAATGGCCAGCATGAATTGTGGGAATAAACTCAAAAATATTACACAGTGCACTTTTGTGAATAGAATTATTTCAGATGTTAAGCCGTTTTTTCACTGTCGTAAGACTAACAGAACTTGTTGAGTTTGATCCTTTGAATCTTACATCTCAACTTGAAATAACCTTCATGACTGTATTAATCATGACTAGAGATGCAAATTATCGACTAATTCATTTATTGTTGGTTCCTTGACCTTATCGATCAACTTTAATTGATAAGTGGCGTTTTCCTCCGAAATCTCAATGTTTCCCAGAGAAAAACAATTTGATCTAAATATTTGAATTAAAAATTGAGATAAAATACTACATTTACAATATTTCTATTTAAATTCTTTAATCCAAAGGTGATTTAATATTCCCACTATTCACACCCCTCTTCACACACACTCTTCACATGCCCATTTCACCTGGGTCTCTTGTCAGTTGCATTGGCGATTAATTGTGATGAATGTTTTTTAATCGATTAATGCATTAATCGATTAATGTCGATTCATCGATTAATCTCTTGCATCCCTAATCATGACTGATAGTGAACTGGATCACAAATGTATTAATGCATTGGTGCAGCTTTGAATTTAGCCACTATTTATCAAATTTGTCTTAAGAGAAGCATTTAGAAACCACAACATGAACAAGAATATACAAATGTCAAACATGTCAGACAAATAAAAAAAAGCTCAGGTGTGTATGACCTCAGATGTAAATGACCTGTATGTCACTTATATTATTTGATCATAGTTTTACTCCATACGTGTGTGTGTGTGTGTGTGTGTGTGTGTGTGTGTGTGTGTGTGTGTGTGTGTGTGTGTGTGTGTGTGTGTGTGTGTGTGTGTGTGTGTGTGTGTGTGTGTGTGTGTGTGTGTGTGTCAGGGCTTGACATTAACTTTTTCACCCACTGGCCACTGTGGCTAGTGGTTTTCCCGAGTCACTAGCCATTCAGGTATTCTAGTAGCCACTGATTTTCTATCGTTTTTTTTTTTATTAGCATGATACGTGTACGTCTAACCTCAGAAGATGAGGTGCTAAAGCAAGATGAGTGTATACCTTTCGACATGGAAGCATATCAAGCAAATAGAAATTGAATTACTGAGCTTTTTCTTGAACTTAAATACAAACAATTGATATATATTGGGCAAACAGCAGCATAAATGCTATGATACGTATGTTACCAAGGAATAAACTGCCAGCCAAATTGGCTAGTGACACTAAAAGTTTTACTAGCCACAGCCAAGTTTTACCAGCATTTGGCAGGTGCCAGTGTCAACCCCTGGTGTGTGTGTGTGTGTGTGTGTGTGTGTGTGTGTGTGTTTTGATAACGAGTTTGTTGTTGGTTATTGGTGCAGGCTAGTTTTTGAACATGTCACATAGCAGTTTCTCCATGGGCGTGTTCCCAATGGTGCGGTGGAAAAACAGCAGCTCAATTCGCTCAGAGCTCACTAACCGCAGAGATGGCAGCAGCAACAGCAGCCTCCCAAACCTGCACAGACAGACAGAGTGCATTGTTGTGAAAAAGACCAGAGACAGAGACAGACAGACAGTCAGACAAACCGAGACGCAAGCGGCACAGAGAGACCATATGAAAGTTCTGTGTGCATGTGCATGTGTGTGGGTGTGAGAGAGCGTTACGTGTGCTCCTGTGTGCAGTGTGTGTATGTGTGTGTTTGATAGGTGATGTGTAGGTAAGTTAATGGTGCATGTGGGTAGGTTCATGAAGGCATACCTGGCAGGTTGACCAGGGTAATGGGCCCTGATGTGCTGGCCAAGCATCACCTGAGACTGGTCCTGCAGGTTCTCCACCTGGTCAGGATCCTTCAGACCTCTGGCCTCTGCAACACACAGTAATCAACACACAACGGACAAGAGGAAGGTAGAATTAAACTCATTGTTTCTGGGTCATTTATTCAGAGTGCTGTAGGTGAACTGATCCTCACTTTTCCAATCATCATATCTGCAAGACATACTGGTATACAGTACAATATGACCCTGTGAAAAAGCAATAAGCTCACTTTCAGAATTGGTTCTTTAACCCATGTAAGCCTAAGGCACCTGCAAAAAAACACCCGCTGAATGCCTAAGCCCTTTTGGGAAAAGGTGCCCTCAGACTATAACAACCTAACTATCTCAGCCTCAGAAGGACATAAAAACATGAACTAATTTGTATCTAAAAGCTAGGACCTCATCTTGTAGAGTGTGTTTATTCAGCCCTAACACAAGCACATTTTTAATTACAAACGGAAATCTCAAGAGCCTGAATGCAGGGTTCATGCAGCTTTAGGCGCCTGGGTTTATACTGTGTATGCGCAGCTTCGGACTTAAATGGGTTAAAGTAATACTATATGCATAGAGTCTACATTTCCATTTCAAGTCATGTTTACTAATTACTGCAATTCAACTGTTATAACTGTTATGCAGTAATTTAAGGCTGCATGCTTCTATCATTTTCCCATACAATAGACTCTTTGTAGGACTGCATTTCCTGGTTGTTGTCAGATGTGCATAGTAGCTCTCAGCCAATTGAAATACATCTGTTGATCCCATCTGGGGCCTTCAAGTCTATTTCAGGTTTGTCAGACCAAGGCCCGTCAACATGCATCCTTACATGCAACCAAGGCCCTCACAGCATGCATTATAACACTATGTGCCAATGATGTGGAGTCTGACATGTCCCACCTGGCTTGAAGAGGACCACTGCCTTGAGGCAGGCCAGCTCAGTGGGGTCAGGGGTCAAGTTGCGGTAGCGGCTGAAGACCTCCTGCAGCAGCCGCACGTCCATGCCGGACAGCGGAGACTTGCAATGCATGCTGGGAGCCAGGTCGGGCAGTGAGAGCAGAGGGCAGCTCTCCAATGGCAGAGACCACTGGATGGCGCACAGCAGGAAGAGCTCACTCCAGGCCTCCTCAAGGAGAATCACCTGCATGTAGACAACATGCACAGTCAGACGAATTAGTCAAGTCAAGAGTACTTTATTGCATGCCGCAGTCATAGGTATTATGTTTATTATGTCTTCCTGTTGACTCAAGTCAATACACTGTAACATATTGTAGCCAGTTAAACGTAAAAGGTAAGTTGCCCTGCTGCCTTAAGTTTGTAAGTTAACTGAAGCCTTATCTCAACTCGAGGCTTTCTCAAATTGAGTTAACATACAAACAGCAGCAGGGCATTTTATGACTGACTGCAGTGTTTTACAATGTTGTTTTCTTTTGTTTCAGACATGTAAAATTTGTTGTTCCCTTAACCTGGAGCAAAAGAAAACTAGTGATTTCATTTGAAAACAAATGTTCATATTTCTGTGATTTACTAAAAATGTACTTTTTCTTATTTGTATTATAATACATTTATAAACTAGGAATTGTAGGTAACACTTTCTAACTTGCCATTCATAAGATGCTATAAATGCATGCATAACGCATTACAATGCATTCATAAGGCTTTATATCTAGGTCTCAATCTTTGTAACGTACACATAAATAACAATAGGGACTGAGATGAGAGTGAGAGGTGAGATGATTAACATGGTGTATATACCTGATCCCTGAAGGGCAGATTGGAGAAGACCGGCAGGTTCTTTGCCCACTTGACGGACATGAAGAGGAGGCGAGCGGAGGTCTCGTACACGTTCTCTGGGCCGCTGGATGGATAGAGGGACACATGGTACTCCGCAGCAGACCTCTCTGGCTCGTTACTGGTCACGTCAACATTCTCGTCAACTGCAAGGTAATTATTCACCTGTTAGTCTTTCTCTAAACAATGCGCAAATTAAAGGATGTGCTCGACTGTATACAAACACGAGTGGCAGACAACATCTATTGGTCTGTCTTCTTATTATATAAAGGTATGATTTCAACAGTGCATTCATTATGGGCAAATTGTATGAAATTGGTTATAATGCAATTATCATTCAAATAATTATCCATCTATTTACTGTGTCTCTCACCATCCTCGGGCTCCAACTTGGCGCAGGTCTCTGCGGTCATGAGGCTGGCCATGAAGCGGTGGTTGTTCTGGGGCTGTCCGCCGGGGTCACCCCCTCCCCCAACACCACCACCAGCACCACGCTGCTGCATCTGCATCTGGGCCGAGGAGCTCACTGCGGAGGTGATCATTGGCCGGGCCACAAGAGCGCAGGCGGCTGCAGAGGAGGAGGAGTGGGATGAGGAGTGGGACGAGGAAGAGGATGAGTGGGAGTGGGAGTGGGAGGAGGAGGAGCAGGAGGTGGGCTCTCGGGTGGTGGCCAGGTGCTCCTTCTCTGGGTCGATGTCCAGCGCGTCCAGACGCACCTGGGCCGTGCTGCGCGGCTGACGCTCGTTCTGCACCGCTGTTTAGGGTGAGGACGGAGGAGGAGCGGGGGATAAACAGGTAGACGAGGGAGACATACTCAGGGTTGTCTTTGTTGTCAAAGAGAGGTGGAGAAGTAATTGTATGTGCACCAGCTCCCACCAACCAACCGCTAAGTTTATTCTCACTCCCTGAAACATTTCACTCCTAAACATTGAACGTAAAAAGTGATCCCAAGAATGAAAGTACGTAGGTGTATAGAAGAAATATAGTAAAAGAGGAAGTAGACATACAGTATGTTTACAGCAAGACAGCAGAGGAGATTACAGTAAGTAGTAGTTTAGAATTTGTAGGGGAATTTTATTATGTGACATAAAGTATACAGTATCCTAAATACTATCCTAAATACTATTACATAATCCTAAATACTATTACAGTATCCTAAATACTATTACATAATCCTAAATACTATTACAGTATCCTAAATACTATTACATAAGTACCATTACATTGTATAACATACAATGTAAGTCCACTGTCATCTGTCAACTGTCACCTCATCTTCTCTAGTGGAAACGTTTTGCCCACTGGCGACTGACTTACCATCCTTGTTCATGCCAGCTTGGAGACACTTCTTCAGGCGGCAGGCCTGGCACTGGTTCCTGTGGGCTTTGTCAACCGGGCACATCCCAGTACCTGCCTGGCATCTGTCCGATCATGCATAAGAAATCATAAACCATGGGGTAAGCACATGACCTTGAAATGTACTGTATGTCAGCTAAATTTTGTATGTACAGATCAGTTGAACTTAAAAATTGTGTCAGCTCATATTGCAGTAATTCAAATGTTAGAATGTAGAATAGAATGTCATTTTTCAATTCAATAGGGTGTTTGTGTGTGTTTGTGTGTGTATGTGTGTGTATGTGTGCGCGCACGTGCGTGCGTGGGTGCCTGCATGCATGTGTGCATGCGTAGTAAGTGTGTGTGTCCATGCGTGTGTGTGTGTGTGTGTGTGTGTGTGTGTGTGTGTGTGTGTGTGTGTGTGTGTGTGTGTGTGTGTGTGTGTGTATGTGTGTGTGTGTGCTCCTGTACCTGTATATTAGCCTTCTCCTAACACTGCGCTTGAAGAAGCCACTACAGCCGTTGCATGCGTAGATGCCGTAGTGTTTCCCACTGCTGGTGTCCCCACACACTTTACACACCAGGGTCGGGCTCAGAGCTTTGCCTGGTGCTGGGCTCCTGGCTTGGAAGGACCATGGAGAGATTTGAAAAAGTCAGTTACTGCGTTAAAACATGGCGCCTTTTATTAGCTTGTTTTGACTAGAATAGCATTGGCCAAATTGAAATGTAGTAGCTTAATGCACACCGTTCCACCAGTGGAATGCTGTAGTCACTGAAAAAAACTGAACCACCATAGTACTGCACCACTATGACAGTAGTACAGGGCCTTTAGTAATACATTACCATGTGGTCATTGGCATTCTGTTAACACCTCATTTATAACAGGGGTCATGTCTTACCGGGTTGAGGCTCTGTGTAATGTCATGTAGTATTGAGTCTTTCCAATAGCAGAGTGTTCCACTGGCCCATTACAAAGCTACATGAAGTGCCATACATTTCGTACATCATATTCATGTTTGTTACAGGTGGCTTCGGTGAATGAGTGCGCCAGCAGGTGTATCAGTGCATGTGTAGCGGGTGGAATTGCATTCCATCACCCATCTCCCGAAATTTGCATTGATTGGAGGAGCGGGGTTTGCTTGATTACGGGGCGGACTCCAACTTCCCATAATTAGACTGCAGTGAGACACGGAAGCCCTTTCGCTTCCTTCCGTTCCACCACTGACCGGGGGTTGTGTTGTTGATGTCGGGGAGGACACTCTAGCTGGTGCTTCTCGCTGTAAGCGAGTGCGTTGACTTGTACAGGTAAGGAGCATTCTTTTCGCTATAGGGCCTTGCATTCGGGGAGGGTTCTTCGATTTGCCTCTAATGTGCGCTCTCCTGTCGTGCAGTCTCTCTCCTGCGGTAATTGCTCGTGGCTCGGCTTGTGGCTGGAGCACTGAAGTCCTCCGAGTAGTGCGCGAAGCGTGTGCAAGGTAGGATAAGTGATCTTTTTATTACGCTGACAGTAGGCCGCTTTGTTACCTGTAAATATGGGTCAAACTCTGTCTTAATTATTTTTAGCTTCTGCTACGGAGATCTTTGCGCCATCACGATTCAGATTGAGGCTACGTGCGCAGTATAACCACTCGGTATGTAGCCTATACATGATGCTGGTAATCCCTATTGTTAAAATTGCTGTATCCGTCGGCCTAATTGTTATACCCCATGTTTACAGGGCGGGGAGTGACCAGCAACTAGGGTGACTCCGCGGCATCACAGGCTGCTGCTCTGTTTGGGAACATAGTCCCCTTTTGGGTTGCTGCTTTCCACTGGCGCGACAGGTCGTGGGCTACTGTGGTCGGGTTCTATCGACGCAGCGCAGACCCCCAGCACTGCGCACTCTCACCTGCTGACTACCTTCACTCGCGGCAACACCGCTGACCGCATAGGCTATTTTGTGTTTAAGTTTTGATTTGATTTATTTTGTGGTTGCATAGGTGGCAATGTGCAACACCCCTATTTTGTTTGTTTTTGTGGACGGGGGGTATTCGTGAGAGGCATACCCCTCACATGTTTCTGCTGTGTTATTTCTGTTGTCTTACCAAATTCAACTGAAGACATTCTGTTTTATTCGGTTTTTGTTTCTTTTTTTGTTTTCTATTAGTTGGGTTGATTAATTTTGTTGGACCTGACCTGACTGGGTCTTCTGAGGTCTGTTGCCTCAGATTGCAGCAGTCTAACTGCATTGGGGGGACTGGCTTCTCCAGTCCCAGTGGGTCTCTGTCTGTCTGTCTGTGTGTGTGTGGTGTGTGCGTGTGTGTGGTGTGTCTCTGTGTGTGTGTGAGCGTGTGTGTTCAGTGGTGGTTACTTAACATTGGTCTACTTTATCCTTTCAACCAGGGTGGCTGCACTCCTTCGGCGCAGTGTCTCCTCGAGCAGCATTGACATAGCAAAGTTAAGTAGAGTGGAATGCATTAGTCTGTACTAAAATTGACATAGCCTATACACTGTACTCGATCCTGTGTCTCAAGCCCCTTTTCTCTCTTCTATATTTTGGACAGGTGTGGTTGGAGCGAGGCAACCGGCAGGCAGACCTTGGTGGTGGACCCCTCTTCACTTTCTTTGCTGTGCCGCACGACGGGTGTTTATCTTATTATTTTTGTGTGTTTTGTGTTTTTTTTATTATTCCTTCACGAGTGGTGTATATTCTGGGACTTCCTCTTCTCTCGCTCTACTGCCCGGTAAGCCTATGCCCCACCCCCAGTTAGTTTCATAACATTTGCACAGGCTTCTCTAGTGTGGCTATTAGGTTAGCATATTAGTGGAGTTGCAGCCGCCCTGAGTAGTTCCTTACAATAGTAGTGGAGCAATTGAAATTGTTATTTATTTTTATTGTGCTCAAGCAACTGTAACCCTTCCTGTTGAGGAGCGCCCTCACAGTTTGTAAAGTGGCTATCTGTGTTTGATGATTGAAAATATAAGAAAAAGAAAAGAGTGAATGAAAAATTGACCTGACAGAATTAATAAAAATTGGTCTTGTTTGAACCCATGTCTCCTCCTTGAAGTGTGCACGAACCTGGGGATCTGTGAATATCTGTTGGGTAACAGGGGGTTAGTGGGTGTCCCGAGGTGACCCCCCCTCGGGTGGCGTAGTCGCAATTAGTAAAATTTCCTGGCCAATACTACACATGGCAAGAGCAGGAGAGAGTGTGAGCAATGGTGTGCTTATTCATGTGTGCCACTGCTTATGTGTTGCTGTGTGTATGCGTGTGTGTGTGTGTGTGTGTGTGTGTGTGTGTGTGTGTGTGTGTGTGTGTCTGTGTCTGTGTCTGTGTCTGTGGGTCAGAGTTGAAAGAAAAATGAATGAATGCATGAATGCATGAATGAATGAATGAATGAATGAATGAATGAATGAATGAATGAATGAAAGAAAGAAAGAAAGAGAAAGACTGTGTGTATTTGGCGTTGTGGCTGTTTGCCTGTGTGTGTCTTGAATTGTTGTATTGTTTGAAAGGTCAGTGTGCCATCTGTGCTTGGTTGCTGATGTCTGTGTAAGTATGTGTGCTGCTGATGACCCGTAACGGACAGTTGAACTCAGCTCCACTTGTTCTATTTATTCCTCTAACAACTTCGCATTGAAGTTTTCGGAGTTGTGTGTTGCCAATGGAAATGACGCTTGGCATTATGTGGAACGTGATGGTGGTGAAATGAAACACGACAGAATGATACAATTCACAGTTAAGGTCATTTGATATCCCATTTTTGAGACTAATTCAATAATTAATTTGGTCCATTTTCTAATTCATGTTTAGTCCATAAGAAATATTGTCCTAGTCTCATGTACAGTATATTGCAAACTACTGGTAAAATTGATCTTGGAAACGTATAATCTGTAACAATATTCACTCCCTTCATACACGTTGCTTCAATTTTACAGTAAAAAAAAGTTACTTCAATTCTGAAACCATGAAATGTGTCTTATGTCTTATGTCTTATGTCTTTTATGTCACTTTCAAAACTTGAAACTTTTAAAAATGGTTTGTAAGTCAGGATGAGCAGGAATTTTATACACAAAACCATTCCTGGGTGAAGACCAACCCACGTCAAAGAAATTGTTCAAATTTAAAGATGCAAATTTGAAAATAATAATAATAATAATTTAACAGACCATTTAAAATTACATGTAATAACACGTTAAAATATATATGTATATTTTTTAAAGGTAGGCAGCAAATTAAATGCATCTGATTCATTCAAGTTCATTTGTGTCCTCCTCTTTAGCTGACAAGCTGTAACGATGTCGTACCACGGCCACAGGTTAAGCGCCCAGGAATCAAGCTTGAAATGAAGACTTGTGCATCTCTGTTTATGAGCTGTACAAAGGTATTTGTTGAACTTGTACTGTATTATCTTAACATCACATGGTATGATCCACCTATTATTTTTGATATTTTTCTTGTGAATAATTCCCAATTAAAGTTTCACCCCTCATACTTCATGAGGCTGTGGCCACCATACTGTAACACCGTATCTGAGGCCCAAATGTCGTCCAAGGGCGTCATTTTAGAAATGACCTGACTCAGAAGACATAATTATAAGATTTCACCTAGCATACTGTATTTATAATTTCAGTGCCATAGCTCCCAAAACAATAATAATACAGATTTAGTATAGCTCCCAAACCAAAGAAAAAGTACAGATTTAGTATATTTTTCGTTAATTTGGCCCTGCTGTATGGAATGCTGAAATTGTACCGGTCAGGCAGCTTGGTTGGGTGTGCATGGGAGTGTGTGGAGCTGTGAGTTGTCTTACCTCCTCTGCTGTCATCGGTCCCACTGGCGCTGGGAGACTGGCCCGGCGACATGGAGGAGGAGGAGGAGAGGAGAGGCAGCTTCGGCAGCCGGTCGTCCATTGCTTACCAGGCCACGCTGTGCAGGAGGAACCGCGATGGAGAGGAGGAGAGGAGATGAGATGAGAGGAGTGAGCGACTGATGTAAAAAGGGAGGCGAGTTGGAAACCTCCTCCCCTGCAGAGTTGACAGGAGTCACACCAGGGGTCCCTCAAAGTTTGACTCCGTCTCCTGGCAACCGGGCCCCTTAGTGATCGTGTATTGGTTCCTGGCTTCTGCTCACAGTGGCGCGGCTTGGTCCATGTGGGCAGGAAGTTGCGAGTTTTGGTTGTTCCTGTTTTGTCTTGTCTTTTTGTTTTGTTTGTTTGCATGTGTGTTAATCCCAACAATTGCAAACACAGAAAGTTAATGGGGTGTCCCGGTCAAACTGCGGTGAAAGGATGCGATGGCTTGTTGGCGTGTGTGCATGCGTGTGTGTGTGTGTATGTGTGTGTATGCCTAATGGGACAGATGGCTGGGCGCGTGTACAGCTGCCACTCGCGTCTACCAGCCTCACACTGTCTCTCTCTCTCTGTCTCTTTCTGTCTCTCTTTCTCGTCTCTCTCTCTGACTGCCCGTGGTCTGTCTCTCAGGTCTGTCTGCTCTTTGTCTCTTGGTGGACACAGGAGCCACCTGAAAGCGTTCTCTCCTCTCCAGAGCACGTTTGATCCCCCCACCCAGTGGGTCTTCAGAGGGGCTGCTGACAGAAGTATGAATGAGGAGGACGACGCTGCTGCTGCTGCTGCTGCTGAAAGTTGGTGATGATGATCGGTGATGGGTGGTTAGAGTCTCTCTTCTCTCTAGTCTCTCTTCTCTGTTCTCGTCCGGCGCATGTTCGGCATAAGGTCTGGGGTGCTCTTGGTGTTTGAGGGCACGCTTTGTGAGTGCGTGAGTGAGAATGAAAAGAGAGCACGTTGTCCGATTGGGGTGACTAAAAGGTACCGCGCGCGTGGACAGTATTATGCCCAATGGTTTGCTGTGTAAGCAACACCCTCATTGGCCGTCCTCATCCTCTTAATCTTTACTGCCCATTCGGAGCTACATCAATAAGCCACAAACACTCCCTTGCACACGTACTCACATGTTCACACTTGCACACAGACAAGTGCGCGTGCACACACACACCCGCGCGCGTGCACACACACACACACACACACACACACACACACACACATACACACACACACACACACACACTGATTTGATTGATGGAGATATTATACGTTTTTTTAATGTCCCGTCTGAGAATTGCCTTTGTCCTCACACCCTGTCTTCCCAAGTGTGTGTGTGTGTGTGTGTGTGTGTGTGTGTGTGTGTGTGTGTGTGTGTGTGTGTGTGTGTGTGTGTGTGTGCATGAGCATGTTGTGTACCTGCTATGCTGATAGAGGACAGAAGTGGTGTAATCTTAGACTTCTATCTCTTTCCTTTTTGTTCATCTCTCTCTCTCTCTCTCTCTCTCTCTCTCTCTCTCTCTCTCTCTCTCTCTCTCTCTCTCTCTCTCTCTATCTCTCTCTCTCTCTCTATCTCTCTCCTTCTCACTCATTTCTCTCTTGCTCTCTATCGTTCCCTTTCTCTCTGTGTCCTCAGAGGTGGCCATCAGTCAGCGAGCCTCTTCACAGTGTGTGTTTAAACATGCTGATTAACAGGGGACGGGTGGCGGTGGCGGCGGCGGCACATGGTGGTGGGGGACAAGCATTATTATGTTTGCCAGACCTTCAATTTGTATCGGCCTCTTTCTCCCTCCCTGCCGAAATCCTACCTCTTCCCGCCCCTCTGCCATCCTCGCTCGGCCATGTTTGGTCTGTCTGATTGAGCCCCAAGCTCGTAATATGCATCACTGTTTGCCAACCTACCCAGCCAGGGAAGCTGACTGGGAGGGGACAAACAGGTAATCTGTCCCAGGCCCAGGGAAAGTGGAGGCCCAGAATTGGGTCCTCATTGCATTGTATGCATTGGGTGGAGGGCCTTTCTAGATGACTTTGTCCTGGGCCTGGCCAAAGCTGTCAGCGTCCCCACACCCAGCAGCACCCACTTACCGTGGCCTTGCTCCCCTGCTGTGGAGCCCAAAACTACCCAGCTGCCCTCCATAGAGGAGTTTAGGGGAAGGGTAATATTTGGGTGGAGTGCAGGGTTGAGGGGGATGGTCATCTTTGCCCGTAACATAATTTGAATAGAATATTAAATGGCCCAAGTTTTGCATGAGCTAATTCAGTTCCTTATTGGGGTGGAGCGGGTTAGGGACACACATTATTGAAGACTTTATTAGAGTAGGCCTACATGGATATGACTGCACAAGCAGGTGGAATGGGAAATATGAGAAATGATTTTAGAAAAATGCTTTTTGTGCTTGGTTGCACTCATATTTCAGCATTTGGGTCTTGGTGTGAAACCAGATCACATAACTCGAAACATCTCACCATGTTGAAATGAAGAGCCCCACCAAAATGTGTGATTAAAAATAAAATTATCTTTACAAAATAAGTCATAAAGATCATTGAGTAATGGAGGCCATTATATTTTTTCAAGATAGCTGACTTTCAAGATGACAGAAATGATGGTCGACTTTACGCGATAACTTTTGAGCAGGTGGATGTTTTAGACCAAATATTGTGTACTAGCACAGGTTCATGAGATGATAAAATTTTGGATATGGCCTAGAAAGATGATACTAGATTTATGTAGGACACTAACGTTTGGGGGCAAGTTTTTATTATATTATTATAATATTATTTCAGACCAGTGAACACCAGTGAATGAGCCAAACTCAAACAGTAGGCCTAAACAAAAACAATTACAGCTAATGAAGTAATGATTTAGACGTCACCCCCATTTGCACCCGGAAATGCATGGGGTTTATCCTCTTAAGATGCTTACATGCAGGGCTTTTCATTGTAAACATCAGGAGATTACATGAAAAAGCTGACACCAGCATCTCTGGATACATAGAAAAGAGCCAAAACCATTTAAAACAAGCTAATCAGATTATAGCACTGCTCACTCCCTTCTGTTCATCAACGGAAAACCAGTGGCGGGAAGGCAGGAAGGCGGGAAAAGTGGCAAAAGATTGAAGGGTGATAAAACGTGAAGAAACAACCTCACTCTCAGCACTGTGTCAGCACTGACACTCAGTTGTTGTTCCTTTCATGGAAGTGGATTACTGGCTGCTCTTGAGATTAGATTACGTGACATTGAACATTTATGAATAAAATATATCTGCATCCAATTCATCCAAATCATTAAACTGTGTGGTACACATATTACATATGATCATGGATATTTAAATGCAAACTGCTTTCAAGTAAAGTGGAGAGATGTTCAGACATGAATTATGCACCCATTTGGGCTTCAAAGATATGAATAATTACCACCACTCTACATATCACACTATTTCTCTTCAGTGTTTAAACAGCACTCATAAGAAGTACAGTAGGCCTATAACAGACAGCCAGACATACAGTATAGGCAGACAGACGGAAAGATAGATAATTCCAATCAACAACAAAAAATAATGTTAATGCTCTCAAATTAGCTTGTCTGTCTCAGAGCAATCAACAGTTGGCATAGCGGTTTTCCCTGTACATAATCCACCATGCTGTCATGCAGTGGCTATTGGCCAGCGCGGTATATACAGTACATAGATGGGCACACAACGCTAAATGCAGAACTTGTGAGTTAATACTTTTGGAGCGGCAGCGGCTTGTGATAATTAGCCACGTATCCATCCATACAACGGGGAGTGAAGAGTGATAGGCTTATAGGACCAAAGCTGTGGCATCGGGCGGGCATCTGACCGTGACGCTGGCGTGTGCTGAGCAGTAGGCTAGGCCAGGGGGGCACACTGCACAACATCTGCTTGGCAAGGCATAGATAGATTAGATCACTCTTGTCTTGGATAAATGAGGATAATAAAGTAATTAACTAGAAACATTACTGGAAACTATAAATTCACTAAAAATGTACACATAATTCAAACGGCTACAGATGAAATAATTTAAATGCAAATAAATCATGTCCTTATTGCAGTGAGTGATGTGAAAGACCTCAAATGTATTTTTTTCCTGCAGAACACAATGGCCCAACTCTGTATATCATAGGTGTCTGTCTGTGTGAAACTTGGATTTACTTACCGTAAGCACACACAGTGCAGCAGAAGCAATGTTTAGGCTATGACATGTGAGAAGGTATTCTGAATCATAACATAGTCTTTTGAATGAGAGCAGTCTAATTTTAGAGACATGCCAGACTATGCCGGAACAAATCAGGGAGGCACTGACACAACTATTACCTAGCTACAGTACATTAAATCTGCTATACGACAGGCATGGAAACACACACACACACACACACACACACACACACACACACACACACACACACACACACACACACACACACACACACACACACACACACACACACACGGCCTGCATGCATGCGCTGCCACGCAGTCCTGACCTAGATCTCTGACTGTGAGCGGCAGCTGCCCTGTGGGGTTGTGCGTGTGCTGCGCTGCCGTCAGCAGAAAGGAGGGATGGAGAAGGGGGATGAGGAGGATGAGTGTCAGATTCCTCCCCTCCTGAGCCCTCTGACAGAGCTCAACCCCCACCCTACACCAGCCCCACCTCAGCCCAGCCAGCCAGACAGACACCCAGGACTCCCGAGCAGGTCAGGAGATCCAACCACACTGGACCAAACTGAAATCCTCTCAACCACCACAGCATTACAGCTGTATTTCTGTTACTATTATATACCTGTATGTGGTTGTTGACTACGTACAACATTGGAAAAAACACCTGCTGACTATTTTTGGAATTTTCAGTTGTTTTTACTCGACATTGTCCTGTTTCATGTGAAACAATTTAATTTCCCCCGCTTGCATGCTCAATGAATGTAATACCAAGTGAATCACAAGGGATGAATGTTTGGAACATGGTGCTTTTGTGATATAACATGTGATGGAATGTATGTAGAAAGGCTCTGAAAGTAATTATTAACTGCATAATGTAACTCCATCATTGATCATATTCCTTTTATGATATGTTTAATGCCAACGTGCCTGTTCTATATTGTCTAATGTCAGGTGACCTTGGACAAACTGTTGACTGTTGTGCGGGTCGACTGGTTCTTTCCTAACAATCAAGCGTAAGGAGATTTCCGTATGTAATCCCTATGAGTGTCTGTCAGCTGTAATCGTGGTATAAGATTGACTCCATCACTCACTCACTCATCTCCAAAGTGTCTGAGGAGGAGGTGACTCCGGGTGACCGCAATGTTATACGCTTAGTAACGAATGTGAGGACTAGGAATACCACTTTGATGTAGATAAAACTATATAGAAAATAAAAGGTATTGGTCTTGAAGAATTAATATGGGATTATTAGTATTTGATAAACGGTATGCAGAGTACAATAAGAAAGACAATTTCTCGTTTTCTTTTTAACTTTCTTTTAAAAAAAAAATAGGCCTAATGTTCAATTTGCTATTATTCAGTTCACATAAAAACAAGGTGGATTCAACATTTAACATCCCAAGCTGAAGCTAAAGATCACTGATTCTATACTTCTACGGGTATTGCATCATGCATGAATGACAGACAAAACAGATGCATGTCCTCTCTCTCTCTGTCTCCATCATACAACAAACAAGTTACAACAGATGAATACTCTCCATAGGCGAGTTGAGGGTATTTTTAGTGGTGCTTCGGGAGCACTGTGAATCAGCCACACCCCACACCCCAGCTCAGGACCCTTTTAAAATATTGCGTTGTGCGAAAATGTTCGGAAATGAATGCAACTGCGAAGTTACCGGTATGTAGGTTTTTTTAGTGAAAAAAAGTCTTTACATGTGGAGTACTTAATTGAGCGAGCTCTTATTTACAATCAAAGGCCGTGTGTGTGTGTGTGTGTGTGTGTGTGTGTGTGTGTGTGTGTGTGTGTGTGTGTGTGTGTGTGTGTGTGTGTGTGTGTGTGTGTGTGTGTGTGTGTGTGTGTGTGTGTGTGTGTGTGTGTGTGTGTGTGTGTGTGTGTGTGTATGTGTGAGTGTATGTGTATGTGTGTATGTGTATGTGTATGTGTATGTGTATGTGTATGTGTATGTGTGAGTGTGAGTGTGTGCATGTTGCACTGTGTGTGTCATGGCATCCAACAGGTGGCTATAGTCGCCTGACCGCCGACTCTGCATGTGTGTGTTGAGTGGAAGACGGCTTCATCACTAACAAATCCCTTGTTAGGTAACTCACAGAATTAAGACGTCAGTGTCTGCTTAAGTAAGCTGATAATAATCAAACAAGGGTTAGGCACATCTAAGAAAGTTGTGTGTGTGCGTGTGTGTGTGTGTGCGCGCGCGTGTGTGTGTGTGTGTGTGTGTGTGTGTGTGTGTGTGTGTGTGTGTGTGTGTGTGTGTGTGTGTGTGTGTGTATTACAAAAGCCATGACAACCATGAGAGTAAAAACAAATGAATGTATTGTTTTTACTGGATGCAATTTCTGATTTATTTTGGTGAAAGCCAGGACATTCAGATATGAGGTATCAAAAGGCACAGTTGGCTAGTACATTATGAACCGCAATCAAATTAACATTTTATTGGTAGAATTGCAGGTGACACTTTGGACGTTTAATCATATAGTTTTGTACAGCCCAGAATGGAGATGGACACTATAGCTCGACACAGACCTCATTCATTCCCAGAGTTCCATCATTGTTTTAACAAATTACCCCCTAAGATATATCATTATGCCTCCGATACGGAAGGTCCCAGGCCAGAGGCATACTGGGAGATGGTCTTGAGATCGCCTTTGAGCAAGGCGCCTATAGCCCCACATTGCTCCAGAGAGTAGGGACTGTAACAAATACCCTGTAAAATAATTGTTAGACGCTTAGGATAACAGCGTCAGCTAGGTGCAGCCTAATGTAATGTAATGCAATATCTATCCGCCAGTATGTGAGTCTGTGAGTATGTGTGTCCATGAATTTGTCCATTATCAATTTTCTTGTTTGAACAATGGCTTTTGAACACGTGGGCAGATCTGCATCAAATTTTGCGTGCTAACACCATATGAATTAATTCAACTTGGCAGTCCATAATTTCAAGATGGACAGCTTTCAAGATGTCTGAAAAGGCATTAGAACTGACATTTTGGTGTTGAGTTCTACCCGTTTTCATTCAAATCAAATTTTAACAAACAACAAAAACACAGGGAATTCTTTAATGAGGCAAGCTGTATCAAACCTGCTCAACTGAGCTTTGACATTTTAATGAGTTTTCTTGATCAATGCAAATGGTTGGATTTCACCTATAGTGCTAACTTACGGTGAATCCCATTTACACCCCTTAGCCCTACGCCTTTCCCCTTTGCCTCCGTTTGGCGCGTCCATATGTAGGGGTAGTGGCATCCCGATTCACGTTCAGACAGATGGGTAGGGGTACGGCGAAGGGCTTTCCACCCCTACGCGCGAGATTTTCCAACACCAGACTCCACGACGGAGGGCTACGACAGGTTTCCCTGGCCTGGATGCATTGCGAATTCATTTAAAAATTGGCGGCAAATCGCAGCACCCACAACAGCACACAAGTTTAAGTATTTTCGCCACAATTGAAGGTTTTTAAGTGGTAATAATCATTCCATTGTACTAAGTTTAACATTGTCCTAATGTGTGATGGCCCTTTTCTCTGTGAAACGCACATGAAAAAAATTTGCAATTAACGTCAACCTAATGCATGGAATTAGTGACAGCTAGCTGTGAGTGTCGTTCCATGATTGTAGAAGGGGTATCCCAATTCGTAGGGGTTGCGTTTCAAGCCCTACACCTTACAGCTTCGTTAGAAAGCACAAGGGGCATGGGGAAGGCGTAGGGGTAGGGGTAGAGATTAGTAATGAGAAAGGCCCTTAAAGTGCTGTGAGAGTGCACAGATGACAGCTCCAGGCCTTTTTATTAGAATACCATGAAAAAGTTGATTTATTTCCATAATTCCATCAATAATGTTAAACTGTCAAGGATTGTAGATTCATGGCCCAGTTTTTTAACTATTCCAATCATTATTTTTTTTCTTTTTATATACGTTGGCCTTCCAGCTAAAAAAACCCATGAATTGGGGAATATGCATTATTAGAATATTGTTATAAAATCACATTTTTCTTCATCAAAATTCGGGTCACATTAAATCAGTTGAAATTTGGTACTTTCTACATAACATGCAATGGTCAATACTTGGTTAGGACATTCTCTGTCTTCATAATGGCCATGATGCGTTTAACATTGAAGTCAATGGCAAAAACAGTGCATGGGAGTTATGGAAGCCCAGATATCCTTGATGCTTTGCTGTCAGCTGTTCTTGTTTGTTGACCTGGTACCCCACACTTCACTCTTCAATATACCCTGTAGAATTCCATGCCACGTTTTGGCGCTCACTCACCAGTTTGATTCTAAATAACCAGAAATGAAACCCCATTGAAAATGAATGGGGTTTAATTTCTGTTGAGTTAGAATTAAACTGGTGAGTTAACACCAAAACGTGGCATGGAAATCTTTGGGTATATTGAAGAGGGAAGTGTGGGGCACCAGGTCAACAAACAAGAACAGCTGACAGCAAAGCATCAAGGATATCTGGGCTTCCATAACTCCCATGCACTGTTTTTGCCATTGACTTCAATGTTAAACACATCATGGCCATTATGAAGACAGAGAATGTCCTAACCAAGTATTGACCATTGCATGTTATGTAGAAAGTACCAAATTTCAACTGATTTAATGTGACCCGAATTTTGATGAAGAAAAATGTGATTTTATAACAATATTCTAATAATGCGAATTCCCCAATTCATGGGTTTTTTGAGCTGGAAGGCCAACGCATATAAAAAGAAAAAAAATAATGATTGGAATAGTTAAAAACTGGGCCATGAATCTACAATCCATGACAGTTTAACATTATTGATGGAATTATGGAAATAAATCAACTTTTTCATGGTATTCAAATAAAAAGGCCTGGAGCTGTATATTCTCAAGTTGCTATGCCAAGTGCATCTCAGGTAAATCTATGGCTGAACTGAGAGGGGGAACCAAGGGTATTAAAAAGTCAGTGTGGTTGATGACAGACACGCAGGCAGGCTGCGAGGAAGACAGCGAGACAAAAGGTGAGCAACAGGGGAGACACAGTCAGATAGAGACAGAGACAGAGACAGAGAGAAAGGAGTCAGCGAGATGGACAAACAGAGCAACTGCAAGAGACACAAGTCTCCCAGGTGGCGTAGGCAGGCAGGAAGGCCGAGTGGCACGGACAGGGAGAGGCTTGTAATCAGGACAGCAACCTGAGCCTTGCCACCAGGCCGCACCGCACCGCGCTGCTCCACTGAGGCCCCTTTCATTATCTTATCGGCCTTTGTAACTCACGTAATTCCCCCCCGCACGACTGATGATGTCGCTGTCTGATTACAGCTTGACAAAAAACCCCCGAGATCACCTTACCGGCTCCCCGCCAAAGTAGCACCGCTGCCAGCCACACCGGGGAATTGTCACTGCCACACTGTTCCACATTCTGCCTCACACACACACACACACACACACACACACACACACACACACACACAGACACACACACACACACACACACACGCATACACACACACACACACACACACACACACACACACACACACACACACACACACACACACACACACACACACAAATCCATACACACACATCCATACACACAGACACACCTAAAATGCCAAAAATGTCCTTTTTGATGCAATGCAGTCTATACAATTTATGCTACCAGTGTTTGTTTAATGGACGCTACGATCAGGCATACAAATCAGAATTTGACCATTCTTTATTATGTAAATCATATGCTATTCACACACGAAATTGCACTTAAACACATTACAATCACGTGAGTAAAAACGGCAAAACTAACACCTTTGAGAGATTTATTTTATTTAGAAAGTTTACTGTGAACATGCAGATCATTGCAGTTCACCCATAATGAAAGTGTCCCTGTTGGTTGGTTAAAGACATAGACATTAGCTATAGGCGAGTGCATTTATGAGAAAAATACACCTAACCCCAAAAAAATTCTAACAAAAGGTTTCTCAGTGGTTTACAGTACTATCAGATGTACTTAACAACATACTAAAAATCTGCCAAAATCTGACTTCAGGAAAGGCCTCATTTTCAAGATGGCCGCCGCCGGGCCCTTAAATTGACTCTGGCCTTAAAATTGCATTGAAATGACCAGGAATAGTGGTGTTTGATGCATGTTTCAACCTTGTAATGTTGTCATTAGACTATGTTCTTGATATACATATGGTTATTAGTGCAGTTTGCTGTTAAAAATCAATTTACAACTGTATGGTACTGTAATATTACACAAATTTGGCCTAGCGGTTAGGCTAAATACCGCTAACCTCTTCTTTGTGTGCATTTTAGTTTTTTTTTTTTCAATTATGATTATGTTTTACATTAATATACATGTTTTGCATGTGCATGTTTTAAAATGTATTTATTTATTTTATTTTGTCAGTGATGATCAATGGTAAAAAGCAAGGAATCCATATGAAGGATTCAAAATTTCACTTTTCTCTGCTTCCTGTATGGATAGATGACTGTGGCCATAAAATGACATTGAAATGACCAGGAATAGAGGTGTTTGATATGTTTTTTTTTTTCACCATGTAATGTTGTTGGAATATTTCCCTGATATTATGAATGGTTATAAATGCATTTTGATTTTGTTTTGATTGATGGCAGCCTACTGTGATATTAGCCAAATCTGCTCTGGCATACTGTATGTAAGCTAAGTACTGCCATCCCCTTTGTTTTATGATTATTTTCACTTTACTTTAAATGTATGTGTGTTTTTACATTTTATGTATGTAATATATATATATATATATATATATATATATATATATATATTTATACTGTATGTAGGCCCGATGACCGTAGCCTTATAAAGACCTTGAAATGACCAGGAAAAGTGGTGGTTCATGTTTGTTTTGACCAAGTAAATTAAAATAATATTTTGGGAATTAACTTAGAATTATCCACATCATACTGATCCCAATAATATTAAACTCTGGACTCTTCAGTCGTGAAGCAAAACAAACAGGAAATTCATCCATGACTTCCATCGTGACTCGTGGCCAAGCTGAAGTGTGAGCCATATTCTTAATGGCGTGTGTCAAGCAAAGTGCATTGAGTTTCCAAAATTTGGGCAGCGCTGAAATAGCACAGATATGAGCAGTTTGACCAGATTGACTTGATCTTGAAATATTGTGCAGCATCATAGTAACAGGCTAAATCATAGTAACTGGCTAAACATGATGCCGAAGAATTCCCCATCCTGCTGAAATGAATGTGACCCGTGGCCATCATTATGAAGTACTTTGAATTGCTAGTTATGTCATACTCAAGCTATGATGCTACCGATGCATGTATTACTCTTTGGCAAGAATCTGCTTCATCTTCCAAAGTCTGTAGGACTTGGATACAAGCAAGAGAAGGCCCGGCTGGTTTTAGAGTTGATGGAGCCAGAGATCACAAAGAAAAAGGAGCTGCTGTAGCTATCCAAACAGCGCAATTTGAGTGGCCTTGCAAGATGTCCAACCAATAAATTACCCTATGGATGCAGTACTCCCACCTGGTCCATGCCCCTTGCTTGCCCTGGGATACAGGCAGGGCAGGAGCACCACCTTGTCAAGACTGAGTCACAGCTTGCACAATCATGCTCAGCCTTCTGCTTTTCACCCTGCTAATAAATGACTGGACGTCAACCTACAGTACCACTCCAATCTTGTTAAGTTCACAGACGACCAAGAGGGACAAGGCACACTACAGGAAAGAGGCAGACCATTTGAGCAGCACAAAGATGAGATGTGGGTTTGGCCTGATTATCATTGACTTTCAAATCTCTTCAAGACTTGGTCTGACCAAGAGCATAACAATCAACATTTCCCAAACGGCATGGTCGATTTTTTTGCATTGGTGGCACAGGGTATGGTTTAGCTTGGCTATCATTGTGATGGAGTGACCATCACTAGGGTTGAGGGTGTGTTCTAACTGTCACACCAACGAGATTGGCTCTTTGGTGTAGCAGTCAAGGCCCCAGTTTACAAGCCCAGAAGGTCTGGGTTTGGTTCTAGGCTGGGCAACTCTACTCCCCTTCGCTACAAATGGTGTCAGAAGTGGGATGGTGTGACGCCATCAGAAGCGTACGCATTGTGTGTGAGCCGTAATTCCAAGTGAGGGACACCCAGGATTGGTAACCCCGTGGTGAGGGACGCCAGTGATGGGTGAAGCATGACGGGCAGTTGCGTGAGGGACACCATGAAGTGTGTGACGTGCACAAGTGCGCTTCCTGAAGGGGAAGGCAGTGTGATGGAGTTATGATGGTTATGATGTGGGTGTGTTCTGACTGTCACACCAACGAGCCTGGCTCTTTGGTGTAGCGGTCTGGGCCCCAGTTTACTACCCCAGAGGATCCAGTTTCGATTCTCGGCTGGGCAACTCTACTCCCCTTCATCACAACCATATTGAATGGGTTTGGATACACCACCCACAAAGTGATCACAATAGTGATGCATGCAAGCCACTGAACAAGCTTCTCTTCTGGCACCACCAGAGTCTCAAACAGACTGTAAGGATGCTGAGTTCTTCTCTGCACCCAACACGCTGCCGGAAAAATCTGCATCTTTCCAATGAACAATTGCTCTCAGACCCCCCAGAAAAGACTTTTCCCACATACAACTGTACTATGTATACCTGTTGCTCTAAACAAATACATAATAAACTGTCTTGTGCTCACAATCTCTTGTTTTTTACTGGTACTAATACCTGATCTGACTACTGTACGAATATGTGTAATTTGATTCATTTATTTATAGTTACTGTAATGTTTTGGTATTTAGTGAGTTGTGACTGTGTACTTAGGATAGGTTAAGATAAGTTAAGATGTATTTTTGGTTGTGCCTGTGCACATAGATGTTATAATGTCATGCACTTTTAATGTTCGTCATGTCTTGTCTACACGGGAGGCAGTGAAAAGTGAAATTTTGAATCCTTCGTATGGATTCCTTGCTTTTTACCATTGATCATTACTGTCAAAATAAAATAAATGAATACATTTTAAAACAAGCACATGCAAAACATGTATGTTAATGTAAAACATAAATCATAATTGGAAAAAAACTAAAATGCGCACAAAGAAGAGGTTAGCACTATTAAGCCTAACCGCTAGGCCAAATTTGTCTAATATTACAGTACCATACAGTTGTAAATTGATTTTTTAACAGCAAACTGCACTAATAACCATATATATATCAAGGACATAATCTAATTACAACATTACAAGGTTGAAACATGCATCAAACACCACTATTCCTGGTCATTTCAATGCAATTTTAAAGCCCGAGTCAATTTCAGGGCCCGGCGGCGGCCATCTTGAAAATGAGGCCTTTCCTGAAGTCAGATTTTGGCAGATTTTTAGTATGTTGTTAAGTACATCTGATAGTACTGTAAACCACTGAGAAACCTTTTGTTAGAATTTTTTTGGGGTTAAGTCATAAATGCACTCGCCTACTAGATAACCTCTTGTGTCTGCATACAGTATGCGTGTTAAAGCCAGCATGCACAAAAGTGTATGCGTGTGTACTGCGGTGCTGTATCTGTGTGTGTGTGTGTGTGTGTGTGTGTGTGTGTGTGTGTGTGTGTGTGTGTGTGTGTGTGTGTGTGTGTGTGTGTGTGTGTGTGTGTGTGCGCGCGCGCGCGTGTGTGTTTTTCTAAAGTCACTGTGTGGAACAGTGTGGTGGTGTTTGGACGTGTTTACATGTATGCATGTGTGTGTGTGTGTGTGTGTGTGTGTGTGTGTGTGTGCCAGAGAGAGGGAAAGTGAGCGAACAAGGGAAGGAGCGAGGGAGGGAGGGAGGGAGGGAGGGAGATAAATGATTCAGGGTGGCAGGCTTGAGTGTCCGAGATCAAGTCGCCTGTGGGCCGGGTATGAATCAGATTGGTAACCTGTGCTCTTTTCAGGACAGGCATTGAGTGGTGGCGCGAGATGCCCCCGGCGACGACAGATACCCCATTACACCTGCCACACGCACAAAGGCCGGCCCCATGCACACACCTGATGCCTCCCAGCAGGCCCAGACTGGTAATCTGGCATACAGAGCATTTTCCTGGTGGGCCCACAAGTCTTCAGGTTAGGGGCCTGTTGGATTTTTTTTTCCTTAGAGACTGGCCCACAATTTCGATGGGGCAGCCCATTGGTTCATCTGTAACTTAGATAATGGACTGAGCCAATCATCATATCATAGAAGGGGGTGGGACTATGTGTGTGAGGGGCTGGTCAATGAGAAAAATACCTGCGGCCGTGTTGTGGTCCCAGGCCAGCCCTGCGTCCCGGGTACCCCCTGCGGCGCCCCACACGGCAACTCCGCACCACTGTCATCCGCCGCATCATCTCTGACCTCAACAGAGCAGGTCGCTCGCTTAGGCATCCGCCATTAAAGATTCATCGGGCCCAAAGGTCCGCCGTCAGAAGTGTTAACAGCAGCATATTGTGCGAGCGGGTGTCCCACTCAAAGGCCGACGAAACCCGGCACCGCCGACGTGCACACAGACCCTCCATGGCCCATGTCACCCCATCTTGATCCACAAGATATAGTGACATCTTTTTTTTGGTGGATAGAACACGTGTGTGTGTGTGTGTGTGTGTGTGTGTGTGTGTGTGTGTGTGTGTGTGTGTGTGTGTGTGTGTGTGTGTGTGTGTGTGTGTGTGTGTGTGTGTGTGCACTTCACCCCAGGGGACCTGCAGGTTCAGGTGCAGTCAAAGCAGGCAGAGAGAGAGAGAGAGAGAGAGAGAGAGAGAGAGAGAGAGAGAGAGAGAGAGAGAGAGAGAGAGAGAGAAAGAGACGGACAAGAAACAAGGGAAATTTAGCCTCATCAGGTCGTATCAGATGATTTCTCTCATCTGATGTTGAAGCTAAATAGGCCAAGAGGCCTGAGAGGAGTGTACTAGACTCTTACCCATCTTGGTAACACTTTATTTTAGGGATACATCTATAAGCACTAATACAGTCAATCCGGAAAGTATTCACAGCGCTTCACTTTTTTCACATTTTATTATCTTACAGCCTTATTTCAAATGCTACAAATGAATCTCTGTTGTCAAAATCCTACACAAATTATTCCATTATGACCATGTGAAAAACAAGTTGTCTTGACAGTTTTGAAAATTTATAAAAATAAAAAACAAAGAAATCATATTTACAAAAGTATCCACAGCCTTTGCTTAATACTTTGTAGAACCACCTTTGGCACCAACTACATTCATTTTTTTCATTTCGAAATGGAAAGGGATTAAAAGGGAGGTCATCGGTGTGTTTCAACCTTTCAGTACATTGAAATTGTACATTTTGGGTCTGCACCTGGCAAAAATAGATGGGTGTGAGTTTTGAATGAAATCCTATGGAGAGTATCATGACCTGCTTCTGTAGTCACAGTGCATGTTGACATGCATGCTTCTTTAGGTGTAATTCATATTTCCAATGTTGACGGCATTCATACATCCCCAAACAATGTCAGTCCCACTACCATGCTTGACTAGCCAGATGATGCACTTTTTTGGTCAAATTCACTTGTTTACCACCACACCTGCTTAACACCATCTAAAGCAAATTTGTCTATCTTGGTCTCATCAGACCACACGACATGGTTCCAGTGATCCATATCCTTGGTCTGTTCACCTCTCTTGAGACCAAGATAAACAAATTTGCTTTAGATGGCGTCAAGCATGTGTGGTGGTAAACAAGTGAGTTTTACACAAAAAGTGCATCATCTGGCTCGTCAAGCGGTTGTGGGACTGACATGGTTTGGCGATGTATGGATGCCGTCAACATTGGAAATCTAAATTACACCTAAAGAAGCATGCATGTCAACATGCACTGTGACTACAGAAGCAGATCATGATAGTCTCCATAGGATTTCATTCAAAACTCACACCCATCTATTTTAGCCAGGCACAGACTCAAAATGTACAATTTCAATGTACTGAAAGGTTGAAACACACACCGATGACCTCCCTTTTAATCCCTTTTCATTTCAAAATGAAAAAATGAATGAAGTTGCTGCCAATGGTGGTTCTACAAAGTATTAAGCAAAGGCTGTGAATACTTTTGTAAAAATGATTTCTTTGTTTTTTATTTCTTTAAATGTTCAAAACTGTCAAGAAAACTTGTTTTTCACATGGTCATAATGGAATAATTTGTGTAGGATTTTGACAACAGAAATTCATTTGTAGGATTTGGAATAAGGCTGTAAGATAATAAAATGTGAAAAAAGTGAAGCGCTGTGAATACTTTCCGGATTGACTGTACATACAATGTTAATGCCTGCATAAGTAACTTGTAAGGCATGTACTAAGCAAACGCTAAGGCCTACTAGGTCCTTACTAAGGTTAAATTGGTAATAAATCCCTTATTGTGCATGAACAATTTGTGAATACATGCCGAAAAATGTTTCATTTTGCTTTGTACATGCCTTACAAGTTACTTATACAGGAACATTGTATGTATTAGTGGTAGTAGATGTGGTAGTGGTAATAGATGTATCCCTAAAATAAAGTGTTACCCTCATCTTTTCACAGATTTTCCCCTGAAGTGACCCAGGGCACAGAAACATGATTCAAATGCAGATAGCAATCCTTTACTGAGCTCATTTCCAATGAACTTCATGTGTTTACTGTTAAATTAATTTCGTAAGTTTGAATCCCCTAGAGCAGTGTTTCCCAACCAGGGGTACGTGTACCACTAGGGGTACGCGAGCACACCTTAGGGGGTAAGTGGAAAAATGTAATAATGACAATTGAATAGGGGAATGACATAGATAGCATTGGTTAGGGGGTACTCATGGTACAACAAAATGGCTTAGGGGGTATGTGAGACAAAAAAGGTTGGGAAACACTGCCCTAGAGGCCTAAAAATATTCTTGTATGCAGGACCTGTTGACGTGTTAAGGGGAACAAACTTGTCTCAACAACCCAAAACATGGGCATTGTTTGCAACAGGTTGCATCAGATATTTGGGGACCATTAGAGTTATAGCCTATCAATAAAGAGCACGCCATGGACATCTGTCAAAGAAAAAGAAAAATCTCCTCAATCTGGACTCAATTCAGATGCCCAAGAGATTACTGGCGAAGGCTGTTATAATATAATCTGAGTACAAGCTGCACTTTTGACAAACAAAGGGTGCACCTGCTGAATGCACACACACACACACACACACACGCTCTCTCTCTCTCTCTCTCTCTCTCTCTCTCTCTCTCTCTCTCTCTCTCTCTCTCTCTCTCTCTCTCTCTCTCTCTCTCTCTCTCTCTCTCTCTCTCTCTCTCTCTCTCTCTCTCTATGTTAAGACCTTCAGTCTTAACCTTCATTCAATCTGGCAAACCGGCAAGGGTTAACACCAGTCAGATAACACCAGCTGGTTTGGTGCTGTCAGAACCCCCCCCAACACACACACACACACACACACACACACACACACACACACACACACACACACACACACACACACACACACACACACACACACACACACACACACACACACACACACACACATTTGTGACCTAGGCCAAGCCTATGTGGTAAGACTACATTTTGGTTTTTAGTAATATAAGGATATAATTATGTAAAATGAATAATAATAATGTGGATAGTGCAGGGCAGATTCGTCAGCCTCATACCAGAGTAAGTTATTAAGAAAAAAAATGAATAGGGCAATGATTGCATTTTTTGATGAAAAAAGAAGTGCCAACTCTGGTTGTGCACCATCTACTGGTGAAGACGAGCACTGAAGAGGTCAATGATAACGCATATTTCATAAAAACAAAATTGGATTACCTATTCTGTAAAGTTCAGACAACAAATTGAGGATAATATTTCACGTATTAACGATGGTATGTTTCAACTGGCATTCTCTTACAACAACAACATAAAGGTAAATCAAAAGCAAACATCTCTCTGCCACCTTTTGGTAGTCTATGATGACGTAGCAACGTACTACGTCTCTTTGTTGGCCCAGTAGCAGCAGCGGCAGAGTTGCTTTTACCGTTGTATCTGTGGACCCTGTACGCTAGCTAGCTAACGTTACAGTGGAAAATTTGGAACTGGGATTTTTTTCCCGAGCCTTTGTGTTAGACTTTGTTGACAACACTAGTTACTACGTTTGACAGCTTATTTTCCCTACCATAACCTAACCTCTAAAGTAATGGACTCAGACGAAGGTTACAATTATGAATACGACGACGAAGAAGAGGAATGCAGCGAAGACAGTGGAGAAGACGAACCCGAAGAAGACACCCTAGATCTCGGGGAAGTGGAATTGGTTGATCCTGTAGTGGCTGGTGGAGAAAGAGATGACTGCGCTGAGACAGGGGGCAGTGGCCTTGGGCCTGGTCAGGATGAAGAGGACTACCGTTTTGAGGTCTTGACCACTGAACAAATTCTCCAGCATATGGTCGAGTGCATTAAAGAGGTCAACGAGGTCATCCAGGTGAGGTACACTCTCGGGCAGGTGAAAATAGTAGGAGAGACCGGGGATGTAGAACTCACCTAGGCCCATGGTTGCGAAATAAAAACAAGCTTCCTGGCTAGTTAGCTTGTTAATAGAATTGTAGTCACCAGTTCGTTTTCTTGATAAGTCATGCAAGTGTATAGGGGAAGAAAACACGCCAAACATTAATATGATGGCAATGACATATCGCTGAAAAGATGACATTATTCTTTAACCTCATTGGAAGTGTTATCTATCTGGCTTTGCTATTGTGCTAACCTAGCTAACTGTTGGTCCTCCCAGCTAGCTAACGTTCCCCGAAATACCCCACATCATGTACTTAAGTGATTGTAACGGTAATTGGCTAATTGAAAGTGTAACCAACATGCTGCACGCACTATTTGATAGTTTAAAAACACAAAGGCAATGGTGTTTGGTCTGCATTTGAATTAATTGTTATAAGTAGTTTATACTGGCTACGTTTTCCAAGAAAACACAGGAACAACATTAGCCGTCAGTCAATGTTTGTTGGCTGGCTAGCAGTATGTGCTTATCTAATGCTAACAGTGACATTATGCTAGGTGATCATGTTGATTCTGATGTGCTATTCTTGGGCAGCTAACTCTCAGGTTGCTGTGTACATACCCTTTTCCCCCAAATAAACATTAGGTTCCAACTGCCATAACCATTCAGAGAACTGATACATTATGAAGCTACAATGTAACCAACTGTGACAGGCCTGCCGATCTAGCTAACTCCTACGCTAACTATCTACCTAACTACACTGGTCCAAGGTATGCGATATGTTTTAGTAATGACAATGTCTTAAACTGGTAGGATTAGTGTAATGACAACTTGAGAGCCAAGGTGGGTGTATGTCTATAGAAGTCGATCCTAAATCATGCTTTATAAATGCGGCAAATGGCTTGATAATAGGCCTACGACAGACTCCTCTTCAGAGGTAGTCAATGATCGGACGGTGAACTAGATTAACATGATTGTTAAATATGCCAATCAGATAGGACAAGCACAAAGCAGATGTAGGTTCTTTCTGTTTCTGGACCACTTGTTTTGCCCGTGAATGCCAAAGCACAATCTGCTTTGTTCTGTATTGTTTGGTGGCTAAAATGGGATTGAACAGGTAATGCTACAAGTGAAACCGTTTGGTAGTGGCAGGGTTGTAGACGGGGCTTTGCATTGACACCTGCCAACCGGCCAAATACTGGTAAAACTCAACTGTGGCTTGTAGTCATATTCAGTGTTGTTATCCATTTGGCAGGTAGGCTATCTTTTTCTTGAGAACATGGTCTGGTATTCACCTATGGCACACCATCAGTTAATACCTACTCTTTTGACACATACCCCCAAATTGCAGAGTAACTAACTCCCGGAGTGGGGCAGTTATATCAAGAATGTTACATATTGCACAGCCAAACTTGACACATTTCATACATTCTGTTGAATCAGATATTGGTGTGGTCACTTCTTCCCATTTTGTATTCATCCCAGGGCAATACAGATATTATATATCCCAGGGCAATACAGATATTATATACAGATATATATACAGATATACAGATAAGTTAACCACTAACACGTCCCTGACTGATTATTGCCTTTGTAAGTGCAAATTCAAGGGTCTACTACATCCTCGTTGCAATTATATCCACAATCATGACCGTATTATGAACAAGAAATTTGTGAATACATGCTTAACAAGTGATTGACCATACAGACAGTTAGACATTATTGGCTTAGATGTGAACGTTGAAAGTGTTACCCAAGTTGAATATGTATTTCAGGACAACATTAAATGCCAGTAAATTCCCAGCTAATTTATGGTGCTGTGTCCTCTGTGTCTTAAGGGTGTATCATCGAATACTGAATGACCTTTGCCTTAGTGCGAGGAGCAGTAGTTTATTATTTATTTCTCAGTGTGTGATTTGTACAGTGCATTGCATGTTGGAGTGATTGATCAGGCCTGTATGTCAGGTAGCATTGTATTACATTTCTGCCTATAACCTGCCTTTTGTATTCAGTTTGAAATCCCCATTTTGTCCTGACAATTCAATAGCCTACAACTACAGACTGGGAACATCATGAAACACACACATTTACAGTAGTTGATTTGTTGTAGCTGGATGTTCATGCAAATGCCAAAGTCCGTAGAGATTATCCTATACTATTATCAGTGGAATATATATTGTATTGGATATACAAACGCCTTCCTTAAAAAATGAGTGTTCAATCAACCAATACTTCACTAAGGTTGTTTTAAATACATTGGTTAGGATGTGTGATGCTGCCTGTGCCTAAATATTTGCTTTGCCGATTTAGGTTAATGACTGGTTTGGCTTTGTCCTGTCCCACATTAGGCCATCTCTCAGACCTGGCCAAAGACCACGCCAGGCTTAACTAGGCCACTGCCCGGCCTTTTAGCATCCAATAACTTTTTGTTGCTCATTCCCACTTGTAACACAACGCAGGGGTTTCAGAAATAATGACTTATCAGGTCAATAACCACAATGCCTAAGAAGAATATATATCATATTCGTCTGTGCAGTAGCAGCAGCAGTAGCCTGGTCGGTGTAAATCCGTTTCAGTTTTGCTGAATGTTAAGCATATCTAAATAATGCTTCACAGGTGCTGATCAGTAAGGTTTACTCTATGAGCTCAGCTGTATTCGCATCAACCCCAGTTTCATCTTATCTGAGGGCCGCAGCCAATGGATGTTCGACTAGTGCTGTCTACGCTGTGGCAGTTGGCTCATGCTAGCCTAACATGAAGAGGAGTCTGAGTGTCAGGGATGCAGCCGCACGGTGCTATTCTTAACTCCGATCTCCCTTTTGAAGTTGCAGCTGCTCTACTCTCAGGAGCTGAGTGGAGGAACATGCAGAGCAGAGAGCAGGGTGCTGCATGGATCAGTGGCGGGGGGGCAATGATGGCTAGCCTGACTGCTTCTTCTTCCCAGCCTCATAGCATCATCAGTTAACGGCATGCTGCTGCAACCTCACACACGCATAGGCAGACAGTAATCCAAGATTTAAAAGAATGATGGTAGTTGAGGAGTTTCAAATGCAGCGATGGAAAGGAAGAAATGCCAGATTGAGAACAAGGCAGAATTGATCGAGCACTGCATACAGAATGCACACAACAGTTGTATTCAGTGTACTGTAGTTGCCAGTATTGTAAGGAACTGCAAAGTTGTTTAGCTTAGTAGTGTGATATAGAGTGTAATTGCCCAGTGCCATGGCAGAGGGGTACTGAACTGCCAGCTTATTGGGAAGTGAGCCTTGTTGAATGAATGTGCTCTTCATGGTAATGTCTGTGTTTCAGAACCCTGCCACCATTACCAGAATACTCCTCAGCCACTTCAACTGGGACAAAGAGAAACTTATGGAAAGGTAGGGTGTGGTTGTTTGTTTGCATTAAGGAAATGTCTCTAAAATGTCCACCATTCCAAACTGAGTACCTCAAGTTCAGAAACGTGCAGATCTATGTGAGCATCATTCTTTCAGTGATAAGAAAGTGCCATGCTCCTTCAAAGCTTAGAGAGTACTCTGTTACCAAGTGCAATGTAGAAGATGTCAGATGGACTCTATTAGTATTGAATTAACACTTAATTTACTGTGTTTGAAGTCCTCCTTACCACAAACTCACTCTAAGAAAATGTTGTGTGCCACAGGCAGGCAGCCAGCCAAGCAGCCAGACAGAGCTTGCTTTGCTTGTTTTGGGGCTTTGGTTCTCCTGAGTGACCTTTATCAGTGCTGCTCACCTCTGTGGTGGCTGTTTGTTGCAGATACTTTGATGGCAATCTGGATAAGCTCTTCTCGGAGTGCCATGTTATCAACCCTAGTAAGAAGTCCCGGACACGGCCCATGAGTACCAGGTCCTCTGCCCAGGACATGCCCTGCCAAATCTGTTTTCTCACCTACCCAAACACGGTCAGTCTCCAAGCAAACATGACATGTGTTAAAAAAAAAAAACTTGAAAACTTGTGTGTATTGTGCATTATGAAAGAACTGTGTTGTGCGAAGCTGTGATCAGTGTCTTTACCATTCAAATTGTTAGCATGCAGTCGGTTCATTGGCATTTGTAGACATATGTAAGGCACTCCTATTTTTTGTTCATTCTGGTTTGGCATAGCTGGATTTGTGAGACCAATATAATGCAAATACACTGCCTGGCCACACAAAAAAAGTGGGGACAAAAAAAGTCACCTACACTTTACATTGGACCGTGTTTTGCTTCGACAACTACATACACTTCTGCGAAGTCACAAGATTTATTTCTATCCAGTGTTGCATTATTTTTCACCAAGATCTTGGTTGCATGATGATGGTGAAGTCTGACTGCTGTACAACACATGCCAAAGACTCTCAGTGGAGTTAATGATTGTACTCTGTGGTGGGCAATCCACGTGTGTGAAAATGACTCTGTCACAATGTCAGCCCAATGAGTCCTGGCATTATCATATTGGAATATGCCTGTGCCGTTGGGAAATTTTGAAAAATCCATTGATGGAACAACCTGGTTAGTCAGTATATTCAGGTAGTCAACCGGACCTCATTCTTTGATCATATACCACTGCTGAACTTAGACCTGACCAACTGCAGAAAGCCCAGATCATAGCACTTTGATAAAGTCCATATGGTGTCTTTTTTGGCTAGGCAGTGCATGTTCTCTTAGCAATAGGGCTGTAACGATACACTCAACTCACGATTCGGTTTGTATCACGATTCATGACCTACGGTTCGATACACCCCACGATTTCACATTTGCAAACATTATAAACTTTACGAATGAAAAACTATGATAGTTTATAGGTAGAATAGGTTACAAGAGGCTACTAATGATTATTAAAAGTTTCTATACAATAATTGATGCTTGGAAGCGCTATCACCTCATATCCTGTGGTTGTTTTCTGGGCTGATGGGTATCAAAATGCTAAAAGTGTGTATCACGATACTGCCTCCTTGTATCACGATACAGTATCGTGACACTGTGTATCACGATTTCTCGGTTTGATACAATATCGTTACAGCCCTACTTAGCAACTATGCAGAACTGCTCAACCTTCACTTGCAACAAAATGAAAATGAGTGGTCTAATGTGGTGCATATTTAATAATTAGAACATGAAAAGTATCATCTTTGAAATGCAGTACTACAATGCCACTTGAGTACATTCCAGCTTCCCTTATTGGTAAAGCAGGTGGTGAACTGAGAGTACGTTTTAACATAAACAAGAAGGACTGCATATCAAAGTCATTTTGTGGAAGTCTGTTTAGGCTGCTGTTTCACGTCAAAGTAGCTTAAGTTTGCTGATATATATTTAAAAAATGACACATGTTTACTCTTCTGTTTGTTTTTTCTCTCATAGTACTTTACTGGCCTAGAATGTGGGCACAAGTTCTGTATGCAGTGCTGGGGTGACTACCTGACCACCAAAATCATAGAAGAAGGGATGGGACAGGTGGGCTGCCTCTTCCTTCATTATTTGGTGATAGTTAATTACACACTATCTATAACAATATAGTTTTTTTAGTTCTATTTTCTCTATTCTTTAGCACATTGAATGACATTTATGTATGATAATGTGCTATATAAATATTTTTGATTGATTTCTTGGGGCGGACACACACACAAGCACGCGCACACGCTTACGCACACGCTTCAATGCTCAAAGCAGCTTACAACTGATGAACACATTCATGTGCGCATTCACACAGACAGTCACTTGTGTCCATGCCATTAAATAATATGCAACGTTTCTTACTTTGTTTCCAGACCATCTCTTGTCCAGCGCACAACTGTGATATTTTAGTAGATGACAGCACAGTCATGTGAGTATTCCTTTGTTAGTGTACGATAACACAGTGTGTTTTGGAGAACATCAAAACATGTTAGCTTAAGCACTGAACCGTACCTCTTTAATCGTTGTTTTGCAAGCTTCTACCTTTGCTGCATTAAATATTTTTTAGCTTTCTTTGATGAGGACTTTTTTTTGCTGAAGACTTTTGTGTCTTTCTTTCCAGGCGACTTATCACAGACTCAAAGGTGAAGTTGAAGTACCAGCATTTAATCACAAATAGTTTTGTTGAGGTAAGCAACCCTTTCTCCATCTTGAGGCCTGGAAGAATTACTTGAAATACTATACTCTTGTGTGTGTTATATTCTAAATAACATGTAGTAGAATGTGTTCATAAGAGGTCATTGCAAAATTTCAGTTTTGGCAAACTGACTTGTATTTCTTTCTTTTATTTCTTCTTTTTTCCCTCAACCCCTTCCTCTTCTAGTGCAATCGACTGTTAAAATGGTGCCCTGCGCCTGACTGCCACCATGTGGTTAAAGTCCAGTACCCCGATGCCAAACCCGTTCGCTGCAAGTGTGGACGACAGTTCTGGTGTGTGTTTTGTGGATGAGTCAGTGTCTTTTATTGCCCACTTTGCTCTTTCCACGCTGTTACCATGTCCTAAAAAATGCTGTATGCCCATCTCTAAATGTATTCTCTACCTTTCAGTTGAATTGTATTCATATGTTTCATTTTGTTTAATATGTTTTTTATTTTTAAACAGTTTCAACTGTGGAGAGAACTGGCATGACCCAGTGAAGTGCAAGGTATGTCGAAGTCTCTCTCTGTTAAAGTTATGTATTACACAACCGATCCTTACTCGCAGTACATTTGAAGGGAGTGGCACAATCCCAGTATAACTCATAATGACGTGATGAGCCCTTGTAAGATGTGAGCAGGGTATAGAGCTGCCTACCTCCTCACTGGCCACCAAATAGGAGTCACTGAGGTGTGTGTCTGTCTGTGAGTGAGAGAGTGTCTGTCTTTGAGTGTCTGCCAGTGAGAGAGATAAGCAGAGTGTGTCTGTTACTGAGAGAGAGAGTGCGTGCATCTGCGTGTATGTGCGTTGGTCTCTGTGACTGTGTCTGTGTGTGAGAGAGAGTGTGAGTGTGTGTGTACGACAGAGGGAAAGAGTCAAGAGTGCCAAGTGTGTGTAAATGAGGGCAGATGTTGTTGTGGTGGCTGCCATGTCCCCTCTGAAGACACGGCACGGCTGGCTTCCCACCCGGAGGCCTCATTAGCCACCGCCAGGACGGACTAAACTCTCATTAGCGCATCTGCACTGGCCAGCACCACATTCAACACTCCACACTCTCATCTTAGCTGCTCCATTGAAGTACCACACTCTTCACCAGGCACACGAATCGAAGTGTGTGTGTGTGCACATCCTTGCGTGCGTGAACGAGAGAGAGTGAGCGCGTGGTTTTGATGTCAACTGATTGAAGGTCTTGATTGTGCTTTGAAGCAGAATGATGTTTTTTACAATATATTTATTTATTTATTATCTCATTCCGTGCAAATCTGCTTTTGTACACCTCTGCAGTGGTTGAGAAAGTGGATAAAGAAGTGTGATGATGACAGTGAAACATCCAACTGGATCGCAGCAAACACAAAGGTCAGTATTCATGCATTCGCTAGTGCTAAAATGCAATATCACTGGTCATTGGTGACATAGGAAGAACTTTATATTCCCTGATGTGTTATGTAGCACAGGAATGAAATATTTTCCAATATGGCAGCTAAATGGCTGCTGTTTTTTTGGTTGTGTGTGGGGGGGATTACGGCTTAGTTGTGTGTTGGTGTGTGTGCGTTGGGGGTTGGCTTGGCTGTAGTTGATTTGGTGTGTGTGTGTGTGTGTGTGTGTGCACGTGTGGGGCGTAGGCCTAGTTGATTTCATGTGTATGTGTGTGGGATAATGTGTAAAATGCATAACAGTAATGGAAGGCAAACGTAAATATGATGTGAAGTGAATTTATGGAGATGGATGGATGAATAAGCACTAATGTTAAATATGATTGATACATTTTAAGGATGAATGATTGAACTGAATGAGTGAGTAGGCTGTTTTTATGATGTTTTATTGTTATTGCTGTTAGTGTATTGTTTTAAGAGCCCTTCTAGGGATGGGCATTGGAAATATGCTTTTGGCTATAAATGCTATGATGCTTGCTGTTTGGCTGTTATACAACCTACAAGCTATCTATCCCAAAGACTTATATTAAACTAGACTGGCAGTGGGCGTTTCTAAGCAGCAGCAGAAATTCTGACTGACTGGGCAGCGCCATCTTTGTTTTTTTTGTTGTTTTTTGTTGTTGTTTTTTTCCCCCAGCGGTGCCATCATACCCCAGACCTATCTCAGCTGTGAGTCATAGAAATGCATACGATTTCAAACTGTGACTACAAAAGTTTTCAAAGTGGATTTCAATCATTTTCCGCAAGATTTTCACAAGTCATTACACCTACATTATCACCCAAGTAAGATAATTAGCCTCAGTACCACCAAACGTTTTATTGGAGACCCAGAAACCCATAACTGTTTTCGTTGCAGTTTATGCAGTTTTATGGATTTTTAAATGGATGTGACTTTCCCATTGAAGTCCATTCCTTCTGGCAGGGCAAGGCAAGGCAAGTTTATTTGTATAGCGCATTTCATACACAGGTGCAACTCAATGTGCTTCACAAAATTAACAAATGCAAAAAGAAAGGAAACATGGAAGAAAGAATGAAATAAATTAGGGTCAAAGAATATTTAAAATATTAAGGTAAAATTATAATAATAATAATAAAATAAAAAATAAAATAAACATAAAAATAAAAAATAAGAAAGCATCTGAGAACAGCTTTGTCTTGAGTCGAGATTTAAAGCGATGGTTCGGAGTAGAATCACCCTAATGCCATTTGAACCGTGACACCCATCCACCTTTACACCCAAAGTGTTTTCTACCGCAGGCTTACATCAACAGAGTTACCGTGTTATTCGATGTTTATTCCGGATAGCTTGACTCAAGCGCATATGGATCCTGGGCACCGTCTCCAAACTTTCCCCACAAAAATAACATGTCATGACACCAAACTTCTACAGTATAACAAATGTGGTTTGTACTCACAAAAAGATGAATTTGAAACTTTGTACATAGTCCAGGAGTTTATTAGTAACAACACACGAGACGATTAGCTTTTCTGCTGCTAAACATCCGTCGACGTCACTTCCTCCAGCTGCCCTACGTCTATCCATCTCAGCCAGTTCCTCGTCCGTATATTCGGGTTCGAATAAATATGGATTTCCTTCAAAATCGCGAGAGTCATCCTCACGTTCCATGCTGGCAGTGTATTCTTCCATTCTTGTGTATTTTAATGGCAGCAAAAAATGGTCCAGTCCTTAGCTATCTGGCTATGTGTCGGCAATCGCTTCCGGCAATATTATGCCATGCTGTGGACAGTCCCAGCTGGAGGAAGTGACGTCGACGGATGTTTAGCAGCAGAAAAGCTAATCGTCTCGTATGTTGTTACTAATAAACTCCTGGACTATGTACAAAGTTTCAAATTCATCTTTTTGTGAGTACAAACCACATTTGTTATACTGTAGAAGTTTGGTGTCATGACATGTTATTTTTGTGGGGAAAGTTTGGAGACGGTGCCCAGGATCCATATGCGCTTGAGTCAAGCTATCCGGAATAAACATCGAATAACACGGTAACTCTGTTGATGTAAGCCTGCGGCAGAAAACACTTCGGGTGTAAAGGTGGATGGGTGTCACGGTTCAAATGGCATTAGGGTGATTCTACTCCGAACCATCGCTTTAAAGCTATCAATAGTGGGTGCATTTTTTACGTCATCTGGAAGCTGGTTCCAAAGCTTTCAACCCCCTCTAGTGTACTAAAGAGGCATGGCTGTCATTATAGGATGACGTGGTTTAGGATCATACATTATATTGGCTGCGTCTGAAACCTGTGGAAGGCACTACATCCTTAGCAGTAGCTGTCACTCTGCACCCTGACCAGTAGTTTCAATGTAGGAAGGCAGCCACTTGCAAGCACACAGACTTACTACAGCACCATCATTCACATAACCTTTAAACCGAATGGACCGCTAGGGGGGCGCCCCTGATGGCACTGATAACTAATGGCTGTACAGTTGCCCTCCTCTTCCCACGGACTTCTGGCATAGCAAGGTAACCATTGTTTGCCTCCTGCAAATATGATCGGATATATAGTATAGAAAGTCATTTGGGTACTGTTCGCCTCATGGTTGAAAGTTAACTACAGTACTGTAATTGGATGTACTACATACTGTAGGTGCTACATGATATTGTCTTCTACATAGGAGTAAGGACTTTTGGATGCACCCATTGATTTCCGGAAGAAACTCTTCTCAAACTCTCACTTCCTTATCAATCCTAGGAATGTCCTAAGTGTCATGTGACCATAGAGAAGGACGGCGGCTGCAACCACATGGTGTGTCGGAACCAGAACTGCAAGGCGGAGTTCTGCTGGGTGTGCCTGGGACCCTGGGAGCCACATGGCTCTGCCTGGTGAGCTATGGCTTCTTTATGAAGGCACTGAGTTCTTATCAGGCTATCTCGTGTATTTTTTTTATTTATTTTTTACTCCAAATCAATGTCACTTGGAAATGTAGAAACTGATGTATAGTTTGTTGCCTCTCCCAAGGAGGTTATGTGATCACCATGGCTTATTTGCTGCTTGTTTGTTTGTTTGTTGCAAGATATTTGTCAACTCATGGGAATTCTTACATTTTGTCAGTGTATTGAAATGAACAATGCATTTTTTGTTAAGATCTAAGGTGGAGGTCTGCTCTCTACTGTTGGCATACAAGTGTCTTTCTGGTTTGTGATTTTGTGGTGTGGTTGTATATAGCAAGTGATTTCAGCACTCGGAGTGCTTATGTGCTGGATGTTTCATGTCCTCATAACACAAGCAGCTGCAATAGCTTCCCCTGTTGGTCTGTGTTGACTCCCTTCTTTTGTTTGCTCTTGTGTTTAGGTACAACTGCAATCGCTACAACGAGGATGACGCCAAGGCAGCCAGAGATGCTCAAGAGGTGAACTAAGTCTTTATCTCGAGAAGTCAGATATGAGAATTGTTTGGATGCCAATTTTTATGTTCTTGTCTTTTATGTGCCTTTTTTAATAATGTAATAATGTGAATATTGTTCAGTCTTCGTGAGGACTACATGCTGTAATGTTGTTGCGCTTATTTGAATGGGGTTAGTTGTATGGATTTGTAGCGTGTATCAGAGGTGTGTGTTGCATGTGAGGTAGTGCGTGTGCATGTATGGTGTATGAATGGTGCTGCGTGTGTACGTGGCCAGAAGCATGCTGGAATGTAAACCCAGTTGTGTGTGGTGCAGCGTTCGCGGGCGGCCCTCCAGCGCTACCTCTTCTACTGCAACCGCTACATGAACCACATGCAGAGCCTGCGCTTCGAGCACAAGCTCTACGCCCAGGTCAAGCAGAAGATGGAGGAGATGCAGCAGCACAACATGTCCTGGATTGAGGTGCAGTTCCTGAAGAAGGCCGTGGACGTGCTGTGCCAGTGCCGCTCCACCCTCATGTTCACATACGTCTTCGCCTTCTACCTCAAGAAGAACAACCAGTCCATCATTTTCGAGGTGAGCGTGCTCAAAGGCGTACTAAAGATGCATGTATGAGTGAGCATGATCAAAGACTTACCAAGGACTTGACTTGAAATGGCCACTGTTGATGTGATTTTGTCCCTCAAGAACAACCCATCATCTTCGAGGTGAGCATGGTCAAAGACTATGAGTATGACCACAAAGACCATATTACCTGACAAAGATCCATGTGATAAAAATTTTTTGCGGTTTTAAATATATAAAGTTTTTTGGAGCTCAATTAGCAGTGTGCAGACCTACCTCTCTAGTCAAGGAGTTATCAGAGACATGAGCTTGGTCACAGGCTTACCAAAGACTCTGAAGGTGTGGTTTTAGTTTGGTCATGTGGTTTAACCAACGGAAACGTGAGGTATTTTTTTTGGAGTGGTTATCGGTTTCCTTTTGAGCATTCATATATCTGCCAGAAAGCAGCACAGGACAATAATGATGTCTGAATACTGTTCTGTTATTTATGCTGATGCATGAGTAGTGTGTTATTTTATTGACCTGCTCAATAAAAGCGTGAACACTGGGGCATATAACCCATGCAAATCTGACAATATTCTCTCTGTGCTTCTGTCTCAGAACAATCAGGCTGATCTGGAGAATGCAACAGAAGTTCTTTCTGGATACCTGGAGCGAGACATCTCCCAGGATTCGTTGCAGGACATCAAACAGAAAGTTCAGGATAAGTACAGGTGAGGAATCCACTTGGGGGACAGACACACACCTATATCTACATATCTGGGGTGTTTAGAGAGCAAATCGCCTAGTAGGAGATCCCTGTAGCAATATGTATGAGGCATGAAAAAAGGCACCTAGCTACACACTTTTGTCTCTCATGCTTTTCAGCATGTCTGTCATTTACGCACCTGCCACCTGCGCGTCTTGTGGGAGTGTTGAAAGAGCACAGAGGAGAATTTGTGTTACATAAAAGTCTATAAAAACACACACTCAGATTGGGAAAAAGACCCTTAGACACTTAATTTCATTAAATTCTGAAGAGCTCAATAAAACGCATTCCTAAACATATCCAAACACATTTTCTTCTCCTTCTCGTCCCCTCCTACTTCCACCTCGCTCCGGCCTTCCCCCGGTCTGCAGATACTGTGAGAGCCGGCGACGAGTGCTGCTGCAGCATGTGCACGAGGGATATGAGAAGGACCTGTGGGAGTACATCGAGGACTGAGTGCTGGTGCGCTGTGGCGCTGGTGGACAACTCTCCGGAAGAAGATCGCATTCTGGAGGAAACGACCTCTGCAGCATCCGTATCAGCAACAACAGCAGCAACAGCACTGTGGCCCCAGCATCCCACGCTGATGGGCCTCCTCTCTTGGCATCTCAAAACTTCCTGCTTATCTCTTAGCCGTTTTTCTTTTGGTTGTTTGTTTTTTTTACACTTCATTTTATTCAGACATCTACCTGAATAAATGATAGAATAATTCAAACCATCCCACAGCAGTATTGTTTGCAGCAGAGTTCATTGTTGAGAGGGCAAAACCCCGCATATATATTTTCTCCTCTCTGCACATTGTTATTTTTTTCTGTGAGTTTGTTTTTAATATACTTTATTACCCCCTTTTCCCAAAGTAATTTCATTCAAAATGCCCAACATGGCTGAATGGCTGGTTTTTAGGCACAGCTCAATCTGTCCAAGCCATGAGTGTGTTAATATTCAAATGTATGAGTGTTTGTGTGTGTGTGTATGTATGGGTGTGTGTGAGCGTGTGTGTAAAAACTGGCCTATTTTTGGGGGTGGAGAATGTGGACTTGCTGATTGTACAAGTCAACCTATATAGGAAGTGGGTGAGGTCACGAGGCAAAGGAAGTCTGTATTTTTCAAATTGTAAATAGATTACATGCATGGAACATGGAGTGGCATGCATCATTTTTTGTTGCTCTCTTTTTGTTTGTTTTTGAAAGGGGTTAGGGTCCTTTTGTTTTCATTTTCAAATTCAGACATATTTACATATTTATTCATTTTAGTTATTTGAAAATGAATATACATGCAAATTCTCATTTTTCCGTTTACCCTTTTTGTCTTATTTTGTACTGTATACCTGGATGGATGAGAACATGGAAAAGTCTTTCATATTAAGACCATACTGAAAAAAACCCACTCAACTAGCAGGGCACGTTTTAGCCTTAAAAACTTTACTTGTGTGTGTGCTAAGACTAAAATCCTGCACTGAGACTAACAAGTCAACCCAACCCAGCCTGCTTGTTTTCCACCACCCCACCCTCCTGATCCCATCCCCCAAAATATACTGTAATTCAGGCCCCCAGTTCTTTTCCCCAATGTCTCACAGGTGTGGTCAGATATCATACACTACCAGTCGTCCCCTGAGAGCCAAACTGAGTGACATTCACTCTCGCAAGATATGTCTCAAGTCCTTTCCCCTTACTTTTGAGTGTGTTTGTGTGTGTGTGTGCTTTTTTCTTTTTTTTTCTTTCTTTTTTTTTGGTCTTTTTGTATGCACCTTGTTTTAAGTGTGGGGGGATGTAGCACTGAACGTTGTGGTGGCTGTAAGTGTCAAAAGGCTGACACAACGGAAAACAAACATGGCCTTCCATCCTCCCCGCTGTGGACTGTGGCACAACGCTAAAACGCTACGTTGGTCTTCTTTGGGGGGGTGATGCTCCTCAAGGCTGTTCTCCATGTTGTCGTGTAGCTGGCAATAGTCTTCTTATGAATCCAGTTGTGTTTATGCATAACAGTCTTACACAGGGCTGGACTGGTAGACGTCTGATTTTTGGCTGTCCCTCGTCTTTGGCAGCCTTGTGTGAAGTAAGCCTCTTTGTAAAAGGGTTTTGACCCTTGGGCCAACCCCGAACATATTCACAGACCTATTACTTATTAATAGAAGAGATTGTTTACAGAAGTGATGTGATGGTCAACACACCAGAAGCAAGAAAGAAATGTATATTATTTACATATTGTCCCAGTCTGAGCAGGGTTTTCAGTGTTGATGGTGTTATTATTTTTTAATTCTTTGGCAATGCTGGTAAAGCTTCCCTCCATAGCTTTTCATCTTCAGTTGTTGAGAAGCCTCCAAGAAGTACAGATGTGACTGCTGTAGAGTGGTGGTTTGAATTCTGTTGCTTTTTTCTTTCTTTCTTTGACCATTTTCATCACACTCTAGAAATGCCCCGGGCCCCTGCTCTGGAAAAGAAAAAACAATGCCAGTTGCTATGGTTTTGTGTTTGTGAGTACCCTGGGATGGCAACCCCATTGCACTGAATCTCTGGATTGGGGAATGTTAGGCTTACTGTGCTGGCTCTGCCATTGAGAGTTAAGATCTCACCAAAGTGTGAACTCTCTAAATATCGTTCATGAGAATCTTTTCTCTGATATGAGAGAGATCAAAGACTGTCGCTTTCATGTGTTCTAATAACCATTCTTACAAACAAAAGATGTCCTATTTAAATAAATGTCATTTAAAAACAATTCCCAATCTGTGGTCTTTTATTTTTTGTATGTAAAATGTGTGTTAATATAGACTATCTTAATTGTATTATACTTTCTGGGGAAAATAATTGGGCCTCTAAGTTGAGACACTAAGACCACAACATCAACATAACACCACCACTTCTGTGTTCTGTTTGGCCTATTGTATCCTCATGGCCTGCGCCCATCCTTTCTCCAGTTTCTCATCTAAAGGTGCCCGAGCACGCATCACCCGGGGCGCGCGCACGCTGGATTCTCTCACACCAGCTTCCGCACAATGCGAGCTCTGTTATGATTGTCTGGATGAGCAGCGTAGGCTACTGCTTTACTTGGACAATTCGTTTCTACGAACACTTCAATGGACATACCGCAGACAATGCGTCGCTGTTTTTCCGCACGTTTCCAGTGAAGGTACTTGATATTCTGAAATGTCAGTCTATTTTCCCGTCATCCTGAAGTGAAGTATCGCCTGTTCCATTCCTTCTGCAGTGTCAGCAGCATCAGCACATGTTTTCGAATACTTGTCCTCGCTTACAGAGACATGTCTACGGCGATAACAGCGGTGAGGAATATGAGGACATTTTTAATTTGTTATAAGGGAATATCTGTGTTGTTAATGTGGGACTGAGAGCTATAACGCGGCAGTAGGACCATAAAGAGACGCCTGATATAAACTTTGATAACAGGGCGGCTCTCAAAGCGACCAATCTCCACGGTGTCATTTTGATAATAAAGTTGTTATAAAGTGTGAATAAGGGAGGGTCATGGCACCTCATTGAGGCTGTGAATGTGTTCCCCTAGGAGCTGACCCGAAACGACCCAGAATCAAGGTCCTGGGACTGTAAGAACTCTTTGTGTGTTCCATTCCATAGACCTTAATATTTGTGATTTCTTGTGTCTTCTATGTTTGGTTTAAAGCCTAGGCTACTTGAACCAGTCAGTCCAACAACTTAATCAATTTCTGACTATGTCAAGGAATTTTTGTCAGACACCATGCTGCTTTATGAAAGATTCTTTGGCATTTCGTATAGTTTTGCTTTGAAACTTCTGCAGTTGCATTGGCTACCATTTGCAACTGCAGAGTTTCACTGTGTTCAGCTGTTGTCTTGTATATAACCCATTTCTGCAGTGCTGGAGACCCTCACGAAGACATACCTCTTCACCTATAACCTGATTCAGTTGCTTGGCTTTCTTTGGATATTTTCCAGTATTACTGTGAATCTTGCTCTTGAAGGAACAGGTAAGACCCATAGCAACATCCTGTCTCACATAAGCACTTTGTAGGGAGTTGAGCTATTCCCTTTCCAGCCATCAGTCGATACAACCTTACTTAGAAGTCCTCTAGCCAGGAAATGATGGCTGTACTCCTTCATACAGTGCTCTTAGTAATTTTGTTTTCATGTGCTAACTGAATTGTTGGATACATATTATCTACTAAAACACCCACATAATTGTTAATCTTATTTGAGCTTTAGGCTACTAGGATTTGTGTATGTGTTTCTAAGATTGTGCACTAGAAAATCTAATCAAGGGTTTTAACTCCTCTTATTGAAGATTCAGTTTACCATACCTTTGACTACTGTTGGATCGTCATGTTCATTTGTCAAATACTGGCAGTGGTGGAGGTCCTCAACCCAGCTTTGGGTCTGGTGAACACGCCAGTCTTCCCTGCCATGGTTCAGGTACAGTGCAACAATGCAATCAGTAGCGAAATATGGGTTCTTTGTCTTTTCTTTTTTTTTCATTTTGCCATGTCAACACCTGTCTGTCAGATCATCTCATTGAGCCCACATAAACTGATTCATTAAAAATAATATTTACAGTTTCATGATCAATTGTTGAGGAAAATGAATCTCAGTCTTTTGCCTATTGTGCTGTTATGATTGTTGACCTATCTGAAGCACCCCGTTTGTGCGCTGCCCCTTTAAGGCCAGATGACGGCTCCCTGTGGAATGTGTTAAACTAATGTATCTTTAATGTGGGTCTAATGGACAGCACACACATAGCATGGTTTAAGTGGGGGGCCGGCTCGGTCATGAATATTGTACTGCAAAGTGGGTGACCTTCAAAAAGGATTTCCCTGTTTCTCCCAAATAACCGTTATTATGTTCACAGGTGATGGGGAGGAATGTCATCCTGTTTGTCATTTTCGGAAGCCTGGTTGAAATGCAGAACCGGATCATAGTGTTCTTTGTCTTCTACACCTGGAGTGCAATTGAGATCTTCAGGTAAGAGGATGGGACGCATGGACATAAATGTAAATTAAAAAATGTGACGTACAGCATTTATGTATGGCGTATGAATTTGTGTGACATTCATGATTGCTCTCTGACCTAAACCGTTTCCTCAAATTACAGTAAAAAGTTGCTGGGTTTGGAAAAATACCCTCCAAATCATGTAAATAATACATAGCAATAGTTTGGTATTTACACATACTTTAACAACTAAATATAGGCATCATACCTCCCTCACATGGATTGAGTTATAACCACAAAAATAATATACCTGTTCGGGCCAGCATTGATATTTGAGATATGTTCTCAGCTGTGTGTACTAGAGATAGTCAGTCTTAGAGATTATTGCCCATTTCATGTGGTCATGATATTGTCACTGTTACTGCAAGAAAATGCATGTCAGTTATGGCTGTTTTGGTGCAGGTACCCCTTCTGCTTGCTTGCGTGCCTTGGCATGGAGTGGAGATTGCTCTCTTGGCTTAGGTATACCAGCTGGGCACTACTGTACCCACTCGCCACGGTGGCAGAAGGTGAGTAAACACATAACGGTCTCCATTTTATGTTGTTCGTGTTACAATCGTCAGCACACCAGAGGTGTGTGGATGTCGTTCACACAGGAAAAACCCTGCCACCTGACTTTACTGAGTAGCTCATCTACTGTGCATGTCGGAAAAATTGCACACAGGGCCCCAGGGCAAGACACTTAAACGGCCCCCTATACAGCTTGCCAAGCTCACAATAGGGCCCCCACCACCAACACGGGAGGGGCCAGGGGCAAGCGCCCTGCTCGCCCTCCCTATAGTTCTGCCCCTGTGAGCGCTCACTCAGCTATTCAGTTTTTAGTTTAAAAAAAAAAACAAAAAAAACAAATTTGAATCAAATGTCGGGTTTTGCTGATCATGAGATGGGACAAACATTCCATCCCATTGTTATCATTCCAATGAAGTTCGAATACTCGCACATCTGGAGTTCGTTTCTCAAAAGCGTTGTTGTTAACTAAGTTAGCAACTTGTTTGCAATCCCATTGCCAACCTACTAAATTGCTAATTGGTTAGCAAGATGGTTTCGGGAAACGGGGTCCTGATTCTGATCTCATCTGTTTTACCTATCTTGTCTTTCTCTCTGTCTGTATCTATCTCTCCCCATACAGCGGTGACAGTGGTGCAGTCTCTGAGCATATTTGATGAGTCTGATCTGTACAGCATTCCACTACCTCCAGCTCTGGGCCAATCCCTCAGCTTCTCCTTCACACTCAAACTCTACCTGTTTGTCATGTTCCTGGGTAAGAGCACATACACAGCCATTGACTTAACATCATGTCAATTGACACAAAGTAACCATTGCTTAGTATTGGGTAAAATGAAGATTGGGTATTGCTTTTAGAGGGTTATTTGAGAGTATTTGTAGCCTTTTTGGGTGTAATAAACCATGGTTGAAACAGAACCAATAGTATGGGACAAAAGAGGTAGTTTGAACACTAGTAAGCATTAGATTTATTGTGTGTATTTGAGATAGCGAGCTAGTCAAGACTCTTGGCAACTTGGTGAGTGACTCCATTGCCTGTTCATTCACACAGGCCTCTTCATAAACCTGAGACACATGAACAGCCAGAGGAGACTCCACTTCCTCCGAAAAGACATCAAAGTGGACTGAGCCTCTGTGGTGTCATCTTTTTAGCCTGGTAAAGCAGCATCTTATTCACCATTACCCTGCAGGGTACAGGGGACATGTGTGTCTGTCTGTCCCTATCTATCCTGTTTGCAACTTCACACTAGAGGATGACATTTTTCCGGAATTCCTGTGGGTCCCGCAGGATTCCCGCGGGATGGTAGTCAAAATTTGAAAGATGAACGGGAGCGGACAGTATCAGGGATAAAGATGAATGGGAGCGGGCAGGAGCGGGAATAAAAATGAACGGGAGCGGGAATGCAAAAAATAGACAACCAAAAGTAGCCTACACCTGTCCATTGTTAAACAGTTTCACCCTGGAGACGATGTATTCACAGGCTATGAGAGAGGACAGTGAACTAATGCGGGTCACTTATTTTTTCATAATTAAAAAAACAAAATCCCCCCTCGTTCTTTTTGACGAAACAAGATAAACGGGAGTGGGAGGGGGTGGGATTGATTTCGAGTGGGAGTGGGCGGGATTGGGAGACATTCTTACAGGAGTGGATGGGATGGGATTTGTTTTTTTTTTACTCCAGCCCAGGATGGGATTTTTTTCTGGGACCTGGATGGGACAGGAGTGAAAATCCACTCCCGTGTCATGCTCTACTTCACACACAAAAAAACTGTTGAATGGAATTTGCTCAAACAAGTTACGGAGGTACAACAAGTTGGAGGTACAAGTTACGTTGCCAGATTCAGAGGTTGGAAGAACAGGAGAAAGGTAAAACTCAATTATTTAACTCAAGGGGAGGTGGTGAGAAATGGTGGACTGTTTTTTCCAACTTCAGCAGAGCATAGGAAGCCAGTGTTTTTCCATACAGCAAAGACCTGTGTTAAGTGTGATTTCAGCCATTGATTTTTTGTAGTAGTAGTAGATGTCAGGTAGTACAACTACAGCTATTGCCACTTGTGTATTAATTACTAATTAGAAATTAATGTAAAAGTGATTAACATGTTTTTAGATTATCCAGTAAAAAAAAACTGAAAAACAATTAATTAAATTTGTATAGTAGTGGTATTAACTGTAGTTGTACCAGCTTGACCTAGTAGAATATGTCAATGACCCAGATACTGTATGAGGGTCCATGGAAATCACAATGCATATTCTCTACCCTTGTGGTTCAGGAAAGAAACTATAAAACTCCTGCACACTGACCATTTCCTTTCACTTAATTCACAACGGTTCAGTATTAAGGTGATGATACACTGGCAACTTTTTTTTCGCAAAATGGTTCTGTACGATTTTATTTGGACAGTTTAGCACTACAATACTTATCAACAGTAGACCTGTTATCTTAATCTTTTTTCAGCAAAAAAATTAGGATCCAATCTTGTCGTTGCCTGGGAACATTGCCCAAAAAGCCGAAAGTATTTTATTATTGTATTGTATTTTATTGCCAAAAATCTATGTAGCTAGTGTTGGCACAGATGATTGAAATTGCATTGGGACTCAAATGTGCAGTTGCCCTGTGTATCATTACCTTATAACCATTATATATATATATTCTTTTTTTCTGATTAGCAACCTATGAATCATCTCCAACTCACCTGCGAACTGAGAAGTGAAAAAAAAAATCCCAAATTCTAGTTTTAAGGTTGAAAGGAAGTTGTGGAAGGAGTGTTTTTTATACAGTACATCATGTGTCCCCAGAATATCTCTATGGTGGTTGAATTCTCATGTGGTTTATACTCTCATGTCTCCCAGTGTTTGTCCCAAACGCAGGAGGCACTGCACTGTATACTACAGTATATCACGAAAGTGAATACACCCCTCACAGTTTTTGCAGATTTTTGAGTATATCTTTTCATAGGAAAGCATTACAGAATTTTCACTTTGACACAATGATTAGTGGCCTTTTAACAACTTATTTAACCGCTTACATTTCTTGTTCACTTAGAAAAAAACTAAATACAGCCATTAATATTTAAACATGTACTCACAAAAGTGAGTACACCCCAGATTAAAATCCGGTAGAGAAGGGGCTGTGTTGGCTCGAATCGTCTCGAAATGAAAAGGGATGAAAAGGGAGGTCATCAGTGTGCGTTTCAACCTTTCTTTGCATTGAACTTTTACATTTTGAGTCTGCATCTGGCTTAAATAGATTGGTGTGAGATTTGAATGCAATCCTATGGAGAATATCATGATCTGCTTCAGTAGTCACAGTGCATTTTGACATGCATGTTTCTTTTAGGTGTATTTCAGATTGCCAATGTTGACAGCATTCATGCATCCCCAAACCATGTCAGTCCCACTACCATGCTTGGCTATTGAGAGGATGCACTTTTTTGTGAAACTCACTTGTTTACCACCACACATGCTTGACACCATCTAAAGCAAATTTGTTTATCTTGGTCTCAAGAGAGATGAACAGACCAAGGATATGGATCACTGGAACCATGTTGTGTGATCTGAAGAGACCAAGATAAACAAATATACTTTAGATTGTGTCAAGCATGTGTGGTGGTAAACAAGTGAATTTTACAAAAAAAAGTGTATCCTATCAAACGTCAAGCATGGTAGTGGGACTGACATGGTTTGGGGATGCATGAATGCTGTCAACATTGGTAATCTGAAATACACCTCAAAGAAACATGCATGTCAACATGCATTGTGACTACTGAAGCAGATCATGATATTCTCCATAGGATTGCATTCAAATCTCACACCAATCTTTTTAAGCCAGATGCAGACTCAAAATGTAAAAGTTCAATGCAAAGAAAGGATGAAACACACACTGATGACCTCCCTTTTCATCCCTTTTCATTTCGTTTCATTTCGAGACGATTCAAGCAAACACAGCCCCTTCTCTACCGGATTTTCATCTGGGGTGTACTCACTTTTGTGAGAACATGTTCAAACATTAATGGCTGTATTTTGTTTTTTTTCCGAGTGAACAAGAAATATAAGCGGTTAAATGTGTTGTTAAAAAGTCACTAATCATTGTGTCAAAGTGAAATACTTTCCTATGAAAAGATATACTCAAAATCTGCAAAAACTGTGATACTGTACAAGAAATTACAGTATGGTGAAATAAACCAGAATATCCATATTACAGTACGCACATGTCCGTCTGGCACTAGTCTATGAATGTAGTTATTGCTACAAAGCAAACATCAAATAAAATATTCAAGTCCAGTATATTCTCATGTAATTGTGCTGTTGGTAGGATCTATTCCTTGTTATATTGACACTAAACCATTCGGAGACAGAGATGCATACAACGGATTTTTAAATGGCTGTCACTTGAGAAAGGTTCAACTCAGGCAGTGAATATCAATTTTTCCTGTGTCTTGACAGAAACTCATGCTAATTTTTATTGTTATAATATTAGTTTATATGATTGTTATTATTTTAATGTTTTGATGGTGTTAATTTTTTTCTTCACAAACAATTGCCGTTATTTAGAAGTAATTCATGTCATTGTATTTTGCCACAGGCTGGTATGATTTTTTTTTCATCTGCAACACATATGGACACGAGCCATCTTTCGTCATAATAAATAATACAAATTAAAAAATATATAGTGTTGTTACTGCTTCTCATTTATGTACCAGAATATGCATTATGGCAGTATAAGAAAGTGTGTACAGTATCATGATTGAGACAAACATATTCCTATGTATACTTTATATATTATTATGTGTAGTGTTGCTATTTAACAGCCATGCTATTTGTATTAACAAGGCAAAGCTGTAGTAGTATTATTTAATGGCCCAGCATTCACAGAGAGGTTGTTTAAGTACTTATGATGTTCCAGGGGTGGTGTACTTATTGCAATGTAGCATTTTCTTAACAGGATTAAAGCTGTCGTTATGCTTTTGGTCAGCAGAGGGCACTACCTCTCCTGCGGTGTCTGCTGTGACATGGTGCAGGTGAGGGTAAAACAGGTCTGGTGGCAGAACCAGCCGGTTACACCAAGGCTTCACTCTTGCTGCAACTATCCACAGACTCAAAGAACATCAAGATAGCAAGTGCCTTTGATTCTGTGTCATTACAACCATGTCAGTGCAACTTAAGTTTATACAGGCAAACCTATGGAAAACTTTTGACCCCTTACTTATTGCTATTGACAATTCATCTTTTTAAAAGAGGAAACAAGCGTGGAAATAGCATTATGAAGCCTTAATCAATGGCAGAAGTGCAAAGGACTGAACTTGTTTTTACTATCATTCTGTTTTCTCAAAAGGAAAATGCGCTCAACACCTGTCATTGTCCTCTGACAGAGCACCCTAACAACAAATGTCCTTTGACTTTATGACATTTACAGTATAATTACATTTGACACTGATGATAGCACTTTAGTTACGACTGATTGAGTCAATCTAATGCATTCATTCCCTCCATTATGTGGCATGAATAGCTTACCTGTGCAGAATAGTGAAGCAAGGGAGCCTCATTAGCATTTTTGAAAGCTTGGAGGGGAAAAAGCAAATCGTGACATGCTATCTAGTTGCATTTTATACATTTCTAGAGTGTAGACTCACCCTAATTTAATTCAGTTCTTTGTAAGTTTGTTTTATGAGCAGGTGGTTATGGAATGCACTCTTAAGACTTTAAATACATCTCAGTGTGGACAAACCTGTTTAACATAAGAAGACAGTAATCTAGTTTTTCCATGACTACATGGCCTGTCCAAGACAGCAGGCATGGTGTATGAGAGATGGTATCACAGTAATTTCAGTGACCTGTAATTCGTAACCGGCTGCTGTATGTGCTCCCATTCAAATGATAAAACAACATGTTTATGACTGAAAAGACGTGGATTGGGCTACATATTGTTTGCATATTTTTTTTTTATCCTTTTAATAAGGCTTTTATTTTATAAAGAGTACATTATAGATACCTGTAAATGCTAAATATTGGAATTGGGCATGGCATAAGGACATTCAGAGTGAAAATTATTCGAGAGAAAGAAAAAATGATGATAATCAAGGGCTACAACTTTAGTAGAGTAGGGCAAGAAGAGATACTTCACCAGTAACAAAGGAATTAAATGTGTCCCACAGCATATTACACAACAAGCCTGGGCTTGGCCTGATGCCACAGTTTTGTTGTAGTATTTATGATCCCAATCAGAGGACCATAGAAAGCAGTATGGTACAATAAAGCCTGATATTCTCAAAAGGTTAATGTGCTCACACATTTTGTGTTGCAACTATTGGTATTTGTTTGAGTCAATGATGTCAGTGCTATAGGATAACTTATAGGTCACATTCATCTAGCTGCTTCTGTGACCCGTGTAGTGAAATAAATTGGGCCATACAGAAAATGTGCTGAAGGAGGATAGGCAGTCGCTCCACGGCTGATGTGTAGGGGCCTTTCAGGATGGGTGTTGAAACGGTTCATTTGATCAACAGTCACAAGTGCTGCATCACTTTTTATGCACCTGAATGACTTTAGCTGGGTCCACAACACAGCCTTTCTTTTCATAATGTGCCAGGAGTTTATTCCACAGCTGATTGCACCTCAAAAGGTCACGGTTACCTGTTGGGTTGGAAAATAAAGCGTGTGACAATCTTGTAGGCTACGACACTCTCAGCTCTGAGATGTGGTGAGTTCTCCTAATCCTTCAAAGTTGGACCTTAAATTATTGAAGTTTTAATGTTTTAATTACATCGTCTGCATGAAAATAATATTAAGGGGGTTTTCACATTTTTACTCCAAAATGTGTCCTACATGCACCAGTACACACCCTTGTACGAAGATCGCTTTGTACTGCATTTGTACTGCATACATGGCTGGGACTCAAAGCTACTTTTACCTCAGAATTGATCTTGTATTGCTGTTAAAATGTATTATCGTAACAGATTCAGTACACATCCTTCAAAATAGTCTGTTTTTTCCCCTGCCTAGGACTTACATTTCCAAATATCATAAAAGTATGCTTGTCCTCATCCAGCTTCAGGCCTGGGCTTTTGGACTTATAGATTTGGGCTCTGACCACAACACCAAATAGCTTGTCAGTCACAGTGGTCATAAGCTCACAGTGCTGACATGATCAGCTGCAAGCATCAAGTAACATCTGGTACCGTGTTGAGCTTTGATATAGGACTCTGCATTTATTTACCTAGTATGCACAGGCCATCCTGGGCCCGAGTGATGGCCACGTTCACTTGGTTGGGGTCGGTGATGAAGCCCAAGTGTTCTGCTTGCCAGCTCTTGCTGCTGCTTGGCCGAGCCCGGAGCTCTGAAGGCTTACAGGACCTCACAGTTGAGAAGATGACGTAAGGCCATTCACTCCCTAACACACACAGACATTCAGTCACTGTGCAATTGTAAGTCACTGTGCAATGTGTAATTTCAATAAAGTTGAATCTAATGTTACACTGTGTGTGTTCAATAGCATTTGATGTGTTAGTCTTGTGTGAGTAATCAATTATATTTATATATATTAATTTAAAAAAACAATTTTTGATTGAAGGTTTCCTTTAAGAAAAGACTAATGCTGGACTTACCTTGACTCTTCATGATGGTGCATACTGTCACGTTTTCAATCTTTTCCTCTTTTAGTTTTTGATTAAGTCGGACCACTTGTGCATTGTATGGTGTGAGAATGGCAATGTCTTCTGGCGAGACTTTGGATTGCTTTATCAAGAGTTTAGCAATACGAACCTATAAAAAAAATAATGAAAACATGAAATATTTCAATATAATAAGAAAAGAGAATGGATGACTGCATCTGTGGGGTAGTGTGAAAATATTCAGGTGCTCATCGGTTTCCAAAGTTGCAAACTTGTAAAGAGAGAGGGTCCGAGGCACTCTGAAGTCCGTATTAAAAGTCCTTTATTGTTACATGGACACCATATAGCCTATACCATGGCTATATGGTGTCCATGTTACAATAAAGGACTTTTAATACGGACTTCAGAGTGCCTCGGACCCTCTCTCTTTACATATTTCAATATAATGTTTCGGTCGCAAAGATCACAGTAAATTAAGATATCAGCAATTGTAAAGTAATTGGTGATTGGCACTGCTGAACTATCCCAGACGCCTAGAGCTGCAAGGACGCTGCAATCAGTGATTTGAGGGGGTTTTTTTAAATTAAAAATGTGGGTATGCTAGAACTGAGTGAACACATTCCAGTGCAAGATGGCGGTCCTAGCTTTTAAATGCAACTTATTTCATGTTTTAAGTGCCTCAGGAGCTGAGGCATTTACAGTAGGTCTTGCATGAGGGATGAGGGCACCTTTTCCCAAAAGGCTCAGCCATTCAGCAGGTGTTTTTGTAGGTGCCTTAGGGTTAACTGGGTTAATCATTCCTTAACTGTGATACTATAGTAGATGTAAACACAAAATACATAACCATGATTACATTTCTCTTGGAACATTTACTTAAATAGGGATTTTGTAGAACACATATAACAACACCTTTTTAACAAATGGCAAATCAAATGACAGTTGTGTTTCCACTTACTGCCTGTGCAGCTTCCTCTGGGTTGGACTTGGAGTTTTCATTCCCTGTGGTCGTCGAGACGACCAGACTGTCCTCTGTTGCCTGGATGTGGCCAAACAAGATGGGGGTCCGCGTCCTGTTTCCAGTCAACAGGTAACCCTGTCCCCTTGTAGCCCCCGTCTTAAGGCGACCCTCATAGAACATCTCTGAAGGAAAGGCGCATATGTCCTCGTGCTGACGAAAAAGAACAAGGTTTATACAAGCGCTGCCTGGCACAAGGCCTAGGAGGGAGTTGTATTCAATATGGCATATGGATATGATTATGTTTCACGAAAGGAAGATACACATTTTAGTCTCGGTGAAGTTGTTGTCTATTTTTTTGTCTAAAAGATAGAGAAACAAACTGCCTGAAAACAATGCTGTGGAGAGGGGTAATACTGTGTTTACTATTTGGTATGTGTGTTTTAGTTAGTTATTCAAAGAAAGAGGATAAGAGAGAAAACAAGGGCATTTTCACACTTGGTCCCAGTTCATTCAAGCGAACTTGCAGTCAATCCGGAAAGCATTCACAGCGCTTCACTTTTTCCACATTTTATTATCTTACAGCCTTATTCCAAATGCTACAAATGAATCTCTGTTGTCAAAATCCTACACAAATTATTCCATCATGACCATGTGAAAAAAACGTTGTCTTGACAGTTTTGAAAATGTATAAAAATAAAAAACAAAGAAATCATATTTACAAAAGTATTCACAGCCTTTGCTTAATACTTTGTAGAGCCACCTTTTTTACTTTTGTAAATATGATTTCTTTGTATTTATTTTTATACATTTTCAAAACTTACATGGTCAAAATGCAATAATTTGTGTAGGATTTTGACAACAGATATTCATTTGTAGCATTTGGAATAAGGCTGTAAGATAATAAAATGTGGAAAAAGTGAAGCCCTGTGAATACTTTCCGGATTGACTGTAGACCTGTGACTCAGCATTCTTTTTACTTTTCACCAGGTGTGATCACTTAGGGAGAGCTCTAGAGCAGTATTTCCCAACCTTTTTTGTCTTGTGTACCCCCAAGCCTTTTCGTTGTGCAATGAGTACCCCCTAAGTCAAGTTCTATACCGCTTTCTCTATCCAAATGTAACTAAGCGACATGTATTTGATAAAATTACATGTTTACAAGTACCCCTTGCAAGGTGTTCGCGTACCCCTAGTGGTACACGTACCCTAGTTGGGAAACACTGCTCTAGAGGACGGTGTGATCAAAAAGACGACTGACACCCTATAAAAGCCTAACGGGATCAGAAAGATCTATTTGTGATAGGCCTACACTCACAATATGAACAAAAAAACAACGAGAAAGAAAGAAGAGTCCTTTTGCTGTCAGTTCACTGTTTGGCCCTCTTGAAGAGGACTGGTTCACTTAAAGGGGACTATATGTAAATATACTGTAACTTAAGATTCAGAGAGTTTACACTGTTGTACCATTCTATATTGTGTGTCCAGCATCAGTGCTTTGTCCATGTATCGCTCAAACAAGGATTGCTTCATCCCCATTTCTTTTACTGCAGCGCACTCTACAATAGGACGCAGTTGCTTATGGTCGCCAAGAAGGACAATCTGGAAAAAAGACATACACACTTTGTATTCTTTTGGAACATTCAAGAAATCAAATGTAGAGCAATCCATACGGCAATGACAACATGTATCACATCTGTGGACGTGAGTGGAATTATTTGGTTATGTTTAATTTTGCCATGCACTTTATTATACTGTACAGTATTTAGATACAATTTAAGAAAGTATGTCCCAGCATGTAACATTATGTACTTATGCACAGTACCCTGGGGTTGTATTTAGAGTTAGACATGTAAAGTGTAAGCACATACAGTAATATTACAATATAATACAATTCAATACTTTGTAAGCCTTTTATTGTTATATACAAAGTATAATGAGATTTGAGGCTCCCTAGTAGTCGCACCGAGTCCTTCATGAACACAGTCCTGCAAGTGTACACAGTATAGTGACAGCTTTGGGGAAGAAGCTGTTCTTCATTCTTTCTTTTTAAAAACATTTTACATGTTTATGGATCTAGAGACGCACACTAAAAACAGAAACCATAAAATAGCATTGCTCGTTCCATTTGTACAAACCTTTTTAGGGCTATGAGAGACGAGTGGAATGAATGCCTCAGGTTCGGTTGCCATGGCACACTCGTCAATGAGAATCTGGCAGAAGTCCATGGTCTTAATAAGGATGGGGTTTAAAGCAGCTGCACAGGTACACAGGACAACGTCGTGTTTAGGCAACTCATGAATCTTAGCGTTCTTTATGGCCTCTTTATATCTGCAGACACAGAATAATCAGTTGATCTAACAAACCTTGCCAAATAGCAGTTCATTAATTCAGCGATCATTTAACATACGTACAGTGAGGAACTTCCCTTGCAGCTACAGCACGGGGGCTTGGCATGCCACTCCGACCTACTACCCCCACAAATGAGAAACATGGATTTAGTGTTAAGATTTAGTGCATAGACTACAAATTGTCCAGATATTTCACTTAAAATTTAATTTACATAGTATTGACTTGTTTTTTTTCCCTTAACTCATTGACGCCTAAAGCTGTTGGGAAAGTTGCCTTCAGCCTATAAAAACCTAAATATCTTAGCCTCTGATGCACATAAAAACATGAAATAAGTTGCATTTAAACCCCAAGACCCTCATCTTGCATTATAATGTGTTCATTCAGCTGTAACATACCCACATTTTTATTAAAAAAGCTAAAATCTCAAGAGCCTGAATGCAGCATATATGTTTCTCCATCCATCAAAGGCCAAACAACATATACGAGTCATCAGGCTAAAATGGGTTAAGGTGATGTACAGTCCTGAAAATATTGCACTCACTCTGCAATGTCACTCTCCATGAGGGCTCTTGTCTTTATTTTGACATCAAATTTTTCAATTTCACCTGAAAACGGATTGGAGCTGTCTCGTATTCGATGCATCAGAGAGATTGACCTGCAACATATGATATGCTTATAGGAACAAATTGTATTTACATGTGGATATAATCATTTACATGGGGATATAATTTACAGTATGTGTGTTAAAGGTATTATAAACCATAATCACTTGAGTTTTCCTTTAAGTTTGTCCTCCCTTAGTGATTGTTTGCACAGCTTCAGTTCACTGCCAGGGTAGGGAAACTCCAGCATCTCCATCTGTTCGCTGTAGACCCTCACAGGTTTCAGACCCACTTTTTCCTGCAACTTCAGGAGCTGTTCTGGAGAAGTGAAGGCAGTTATAGAGTAAGTCACTTTTAATGCTAAGTCTGTGCCCAGACCGAACTCATCCCTAGCCCTAACTTGCCAATAAAGCAATAGTTTTGCAAGTTCACTTCAAATTGGGCAGTCATGGGTGAGCGGTTAGGGCGTCAGACTTGCATCCCAGAGGTTGCCGGTTCGACTCCCGACCCGCCAGGTTGGTGGGGGGAGTAATCAACCAGTGCTCTCCCCCATCCTCCTCCATGACTGAGGTACCCTGAACATGGTACCGTCCCACCGCACTGCTCCCCATGGGGCGCCACTGAGGGCTGCCCCCTTGCACGGACGAGGCATAAATGCAATTTCGTTGTGTGCAGTGTGCAGTGTTCACTTGTGTGCTGTGGAGTGCTGTGTCACAATGACAATGGGAGTTGGAGTTTCCCAATGGGCTTTCACTTTCGCTTTCACTTTCAAATTAACATAATAATAAAAAAAACACTTTGCCTCATTGGGCCCTCTTCACAATGCACCTTTGTTTAGGTTTGTGTTCTTAGGGACATTTAGGGGTCATTTCACGTGAAATCAGACACTTTGGGACCCGACCAACACAGATTTCAATCATACTTGCTGTGCCTGTTTAGTAGCAAGGTAGCACCCCAGAACTGCATTTGTGTGAATCTGACACCAATATTAACTCATTGGCTGCCTTTGGCGGCGAATGACGTCATTTCGAATAGTGACGCCCCCTGCCTTTGGCGGCGTTCGCCGACAATTGCGTTTTTTTACAGCCACGCCTTGAGGACGGTCTGACCTATGTTGTGTACAAATTTCACGCCTCTAGGCATGTTCTAACTGTTCCTGTAGGTGGCAGAAGTGTCCTTAAAGATGGCCTCTCGGGGGACTTCCGGGTAATGGAGCCGTGTAGACGTGGTTAAGCGAGCTCCTTGGAAAATGCGATGGAAATAGTTATTTCACAGATGAGTACACGTTCAAAAGCCTGTTTTTATATTTCATGTTGACCTTGTGTGTGTTATTTTTCCAATAACCGGTTGTCTAACCGAATTTTTGCGACGTTCAAATTATTTTTGTCTACAACCATGCCGAAGTCTAAGCCGCAAGCTGCCAACGCTAAAGACACTGAACATTGTTCGCAAGACGAGCAGACTGCTCCTTTGACCATTACGACTCTCGCTGACCAGCTGAATATACTGAAGGCAGATATTTGTGGGAAAATTGAGTCAGTTGTTGGTTCGTTGCGAACTGAAATATCTTCTGTACGTGAGGAATTCACCTCCACTACCAGTGCTTTGCAAACTACGGTGGACTCCCATGCTAACAGGCTAACCGAAGTGGAGAACAGTGCTGTGTTTTGTGGAGATTCTGTACATGATTTACGCAATGCCGTCGCCACTCTGACCAGGGAGGTATCTTCCTTGAAAAATAAATGCGAGGATCTGGAAAGCCGATCAAGACGGAACAATGTCAGAGTTATTGGGTTGAAGGAGGGTGCCGAGGGATCATATGCAGCTGGCTGGCTAGCTAAATGGCTGCACGACACTCTGGGCCTTGACTTTGAACCAGCCATTGATCGTGCTCACCGAGCCCTCCGCAGGCAGCAGAGCGAGGCACCGCGGGCAATGGTAATACGACTGTTGTATCAGAAAGACCGGGCCGTTCTACTTAGTAAAGCCAGAGAGATGGGCGATTCTCTACAGTACGATGGCAAACGGGTGCATCTTTTCCCCGACCTCACGAATGCCCAACTGAAGAAACGCGAGGAATTTGCTGATGTCAAACGCAAGCTTCGAGGGAATTCTGCGGTCAAGGACTATGGATGCGGTTACTCCGGCCACCTGCGAATTACTCTACTGGACGGCAAGCAGCACAAATTCGAAACACCCACTGAAGCTGAACACTTCATCCGACTGCATGGGTTGGCGCAAGAAACAGCTGAGCCGAATGACGACGTCGCATCCAATAACCATGTTGAAATGGACTAAACGTGGCAATAATGATAAAACACACCCATAGGCTATTCAGGTAGGCAATTTGTGAATTGGCACACAAGACCCTTTTTCTTTTCTGTCATTATTTTAGGAGAACGGGGAATGTTGACTCTTTATCTTGTCTGTTTATGGACTGACCTCCCCATTTAATTTTATTTTTACTTACTCACTTGGACTATGGGACTTTGCCATTTTACACCCATAGGCTAAGCCTATTTGAAGGTAGGCAAGTGTGAATTTGATGTCACACAAGAGCTTTTTTTATTATTTCATTTTTTTATTTAAAAAAAAAAATCTTTTTTTTTTGGAGAATGGGGAATGTTGACTCTTTATCTTGTCTGTTTATGGACTGACCTCCCCATTTAATTTTATTTTCACTTACTCACTTGGACTATGGTACTTTTATATCCATTTGCCGTTTTATGCAAGTGGATGTCTAAACCTTTATATTTAGTACTCAGTTGTTACTCCTAATGTTAATTACCATTGCATGACCCCACCGAAGCATTAGCTTCTTGAAGTTCTGGAAGGTAAAATGTTCATAACTGCAGCTTGTTTGGGAAGCTGTGTCTGGCTTATGAATGTATGTGTGTGTTTTTTGGTCTCTTTTGTGTGCTTTATTTTTCTTTTCTTTTTTTTTTCTTCGTTTACCTTACCTTATCTTACAATCCCATTGTAATTTCAGACCATTGTCCAGTGTCTCTTACACTGTCTTTCCCTGAGAAGCCCAACACTCGCATCCCTTGGCGCTTTAACCCACTGTTTCTTTCAGATGAGGCATTTGTTAACTTTGTATCAGTCCAGATAGAGGTGTTTGTGTCAACTAATGTTTCTCCAGGGGTCTCTGCTTCACTTATTTGGGAAACTTTCAAGGCATTCATTAGAGGACAAATCATAGGCTATTGTGGTTTTCAGGCGAAACAGCGAAGGGAACGTCAAGCACAGCTTCTCGCTGATATAGCCCATCTTGATGATAACTATGCATCCTGCCCAACGCCAGAGGTATTTAAAAGACTCATCACCCTCAAATCTGAGTTTGATATTTTGGCTACAGAACAGGCAGAATCTAAATTACTGAATATGAGACATTCTCTGTATGAGAGCGGGGAGCGACCATCCAAGCTACTGGCATACCAACTGCGACAGGCTTCCACATCCAATTTAATTCCTAGAATTGCCACTCCGTTAGGTGTTGTTACTGACCCTCTAGAAATAATTAAAGCGTTCAAAGACTTTTACAGTGCCCTTTATACACCCGAACATAACACGGACCCCCAGTCATTGATATCCTTTTTTGATAACATAACAACAGACATGCCTACCATTGATCCTTCACAGAAGGAGACCCTTGACCAAACTCTCACGGAAAATGAAATAAAGCAGGCAACTTCTGCCATGCAGTCTGGGAAATCCCCAGGACCAGACGGTCTCCCAATAGAATTTTATAAAAAGTTCTCTAACAAAATAGCACCTCTTCTATTAAACATGTTCAATGAGTCTTTATTAAGTGGTACTCTGCCACCTTCTCTCAGACAAGCTTCCATTTCATTAATATTGAAGAAGAATAAAGACCCAGACAACTGTGACTCATACCGTCCTATATCATTACTAAATGCAGATGTAAAAATTCTTGCGAAGGCTCTCTCTCTTAGACTGGAATCTGTTCTCCCATCCATTATACATCCAGATCAAACAGGGTTCATAAAAAACAGACATTCTTTTTTCAATATACGGCGTCTCTTTAATATTATTTATGATTCTAAAAATTCCCAAGGTCCTGAGGTAGTCGTCTCAATGGACGCGTCCAAGGCGTTCGACCGGGTCCAGTGGGATTATCTTTTTGTCTGTCTATCTAGATTTGGCATTGGCGAGAGCTTTCTTTCATGGGTGCGGCTCCTGTACACTTCCCCTCTGGCTTCAGTACGTACGAACGGCAACTCTTCTGACTGTTTCCCTCTCTATAGAGGTACTAGACAGGGCTGTCCTCTCTCCCCTCTCCTCTTTGCAGTGGCAATTGAGCCACTAGCTATTGCACTCCGTAAACTTGAGACTTTTAAGGGAATAGTGCGCTATGGCATACAACAAAAAGTGTCATTATTTGCTGATGACCTTCTCTTATATGTCTCTAATCCATTAGAGTCTATGCCACATATTCTTGAGACGTTAACACACTTTGGGACCTTATCTGGATATAAACTTAATGTTGATAAGAGTGAAGTCTTCCCTGTTGGCAAAAAAACTACACTGAGCATGTTAACACAGCTGCCCTTTAAAGTGGCAAAAGATGGGTTTAAATACTTGGGTGTGGCAATCTCCCCTGACTTCAACAACCTCCTTAAAACAAACTTTGAAACATTATTTTCACGTGTCAAAGACGATCTCAACCGCTGGTCATTACTGCCTTTATCTCTAGCTGGTAGAATCAACTCAGTTAAAATGAATGTCCTCCCCAAATTTCTCTATCTCTTTCAGTGTATTCCTGTATTCATTCCCAAAGCATTCTTTCATCGTTTGGATATGGCCATATCACAGTTTATTTGGAACAAAAAGGCTCCAAGGTTGCGTAAAGCGGTCCTACAAAAACCTAAAAATAATGGTGGTATGGCTTTACCTAATTTTCTATTTTACTATTGGGCTGCCAATCTGCACATAGTGAAGTACTGGATGCGGGCAGATCCTAAGGAATCCCCTGTTTGGTGCCAGTTGGAGTCACTTTCAAGTACACCTAACACTCTTTACGCACTGGTCACTTGTGTTCCCCTATTAAAAAAAGTAAATTGTGGAAAGAATGCGCTTGTTACATCCACACTGCGTATATGGAGGCAGTTCTGTAACCATTTAGGAGTAAAAACTCCATCTGTTTTCATGCCACTTAGCCGTAACCCCCTGTTCCCTCCTTCTATGGAACCTGGCAGTTTCAGGCTATGGCGCCAGAAGGGCTTAGCTACAGTAAAAGACTTATTCGTGGATGGGGTATTTGCTACTTTTGAACAACTAGTTGAGAAATTTGAGCTTCCCCGCACACATTTTTTTAAGTACTTACAAGTACGACACTTCTATAGGAAAATATACACAGACTTTCCCAATTTGCCTCCCGATATCTCTGTCGACAAGATTTTTAAGATACCTCTCTTTCCCAAAGGGCTGATATCCATACTATATACAACTATACTATCTCTTTGTTCCTCTTCTGATGAAACCTTACTCGAACTCTGGTCTCAAGACTTGGGAATGGATTTGACAATGGTCTGGGATTGGATCCTTGGCCGAGTTCACTCGTCTTCAGTATGTGCTAGGCACGGGGTGATTCAATGCAAACTCTTGCACCGTGTATATTGGACAAAGGCTAGACTATCCCGCGTCTATCCTAACACTGATCCACTTTGTGACAGATGCCGTCAACACCGTGGCACTCTGGTACACATGTTTTGGACATGCCCCTCTTTACATACATCTCATTTCATTTATTTAAACTCGAAGAATCATTGAGAGCCCAGCCCTCATTTACAATGATGTCGAGTAAAACAAACAATTACACATATAAAATCATATATATATACAACATACACAACGCAACATAAATCATATAAGAGGTAAAAAATTAAGACAAACTATGAATTAAAACTTATGAGTTAAAACAAGTACAAGTATGTGATAAAAAACTTCCCAGTATTACTTTAAAATGTTCTACTGACACCAAGGCTTGAAGACCTATCCTTTGTTGCAAGGTATTCCAAAGTGAAGGTCCACAGACACTAAAAGCCGTTTTACCCAGTTCAGTGCGGGCATAAGGGACCTCCAGTAAAAAGTTGCTGCTGCGGGTTTGATATGGGTTGGAGTGCCGAACTAAAAGAGATGAAATATAAAATGGGAGTTTACCAGTGAGGGCCTTAAAAATAAAAATAAAATAATGCATGTCCCTTCTGTGAGAAAGTGGAGCCCACCCAACTTTATCATATAACAGGCAATGATGAGTGCTATATGGATCCCCAGTAATAAAACGAAGAGCTGAATGATAGACAGTGTCAAGTGCCTTCAGATTAGAGAGTGGTGCATGTCTGTAAATAACATCACCATAGTCAAGGGAAGACAGAAAAGTAGCTTCAATTAACTTTTTTCTGCAGAAAACAGGAAAGTGATATTTATTTCTGTGCAGGAAAGATAGCTTTTGTCTGAGCGTAGTGACAAGACAGTCAGTATGTTTCTTGAATGTGAACTTGTCATCTAGCCAGATTCCCAGGTACTTATAATGTGATACTCTCTCAATAACAGACCCATCTAAAGTAGATATATTAAAATCATTTTTCATGCCATGCTTAGATCGAGTAAAGACCATACATTTAGTCTTGCTTACGTTAAGTAGAAGCTTAAGACCAATGAAGGCATTTTGTAGAATATTAAAAGACTGCTGCAAATTCTCCAATGCTAGCTGTACAGAATCTGCAACACAATACAAAATTGTATCATCTGCATATAGATGAATAGAGCAGTTGGAAAGGAGAGAGAGTATGCTATTTATGTACATGGTGAAGAGTACCGGACCTAATACTGAACCTTGTGGGACCCCCTTGGTTATTAGCAGGGGGTCAGATTGAGTATTACCCAATTTTACAGTATGGTGTCTGTTTGATAGGTAGCTCTGGAACCATTTACAGGCACTTGCACTAAAACCAATACCAGGCAGAATTTGTAGAAGCAGAGAATGGTCCACAGTGTCAAATGCTTTGGATAAGTCCACAAAGATGGCAGCACAATGTTTTTTCTTGTCAAGAGAAGTGATAATATCATCAATTACTTTAGTAGCAGCAGTGACTGTACTATGTTTAGGCCTAAAGCCTGATTGGAGAGGGCTCAGAATATTATTGGTATTTAGAAATTCTTTGAGCTGATCATTTACCAACTTCTCTAGTAATTTTGAGAGACACGGTAGCTTGGATATTGGTCGATAGTTGTTAGGGTCAGTCTTATCACCCCCCTTGTGCAACGGGGTAATGTGTGCAAATTTCCATAGTGTAGGGACAACTCCAGTGGAAATAGAATAATTGAAAATGTGCAATAATGGCTCTGCTATTATATATGCCGCAGTGCGAAGAAAAAGGGGATCTAGGTGGTCTTCTCCAGTGGATTTGCGACTATCAATTGCTAATAAAGCAGATAGCACTGTATGCTTAGACACAGGATGAAGCCTAAATTCCAGATCATCGTCTCTGACATTGTCTCTGATACACATATCATGTCCAGCCCTAGGCATAAAGGAATGATTATTGCTATTATCAAAACTTTGACTGGCTAAAGAAAAATGTTTGTTAAGAGCACTGCAAATGTCTGATTTGTCTTGTAGTAGACAATCATCAAACTTAATGGAAGAAGGCATAGGTGTAACAGATTTATTGTTTTTGTAATTTACAGCCTTCCAGAATTTTGCAGGATCAGAGTACGAGCTAGAGACAAGGTTAAAGTAATAGTCAGATTTAGCCTTTCTTACAGATAATGTACATCTGTTCCTGATTTTCCTGAAACTTGCCCAGTCAGAGGCATCCTTGCTCCTCCTTGCTAATGACCAAGCCTTATTTCTTGACTGAAAAAGAGAGGAGAGTTCAGGGGTGAACCATGGGTTTGTTCTACTTTTTACTCTTATCTTTTTAAAAGGTGCATGTTTGTCAACAATGCAAATAAACGTGTTTGAGAAAAACTGTAGAGCCAAGTCAGCATCAGGAATTTCAGTTGTGAGATGAATGTCACTTTCATAGAGATCATTTAAAAAGGCTTGCTCATTAAAATGTTTCATAGTTCTTTTAACCAAAATGCGAGGCAGTGCTTTGGTTAGAGTGCTGTGCCTAATACAGGCAATGGGACAGTGGTCACTGACCCCTAAATCAAAAACACCAGTTGCGCTAATTTTGTTCATCTTATTTGTAAAAAGTAGATCAATAAGAGATGATTTGCTAAAGTTCTTAGAGTTTGGTCTTGTTGGATCATTAATAAGTTGATCCAAAAATAGACTTGAGAAAACATCTCTAAGATGTTTGGAGGCATCAGTTAGCCAGTCAATATTAAAATCCCCAAGAACCAGAACTTCTGAGTCAGTGAATCTAGATATCAATTCTGCAAGCTGATCTATGGATTTAGAATCAGCTGACGGGGGTCTATAAATCCCAACTATTATGAAGGAGTTGTTATTGGTGCCATAATAAACCTTTAGTGCAATAAATTCAAAGGATTTAGGTTCACTTAAGGAGTACAGAAATGTGACAGAGAAATGTGACTTCACGTAAATAGCCACACCCCCACCCCTCCCGACCCTGTCAATTCTAAATAAATTGTAGCCTGAAAGGTTGACTTCAGAGTCATCAATTTCACTCTTCAGCCAAGTTTCTGATAAAACCAAGATATCTGTGTTAGTTTGAGCAATTAAAATATTTAAGTGGTCCATTTTATCTCGTTGCAATATACTTCTGATATTGAGGTGGATTAACCCAATGCCTTTTCTGTCCTTAAAAACACATGGATTGTCCAAGCGAACAACGTCAGGGGTAGACTCCAATGGACATGTAGCATTCATGACTTCAGGGCTTAGTCCATTATTGAGAGGGATATCAGGAGAAGAATTAGGAAGGACAGTCTCTGGCAGGGAGATATCATTGCAGATGGGCAGGCTTTGACATTTCCGAGGAGCCATCTGCTGGCCAAAGGAGGTATTTGAATGGGAGGGTGAGCAAGCAGCAGCAGAACCCATATTAGGCCTACTAGTTTGAACAGTGAGCTGCGTTGGGTTATGCTGTGGAGAATGTCAAAGTGTGCTGGCAATGAAATGAATGAAATTGGTGGTTAATTGTTGAATTCCTCGGGAGTTTGGGTGTACACCATCAGGTTTGTACAGATGTGACTTTGTCCAGAAGATGTCAAAGTTGGCAATGAAATCAAAACCAGCGGCGCTACAAAAGTTTTTCAGCCAATTATGAAGACTGAGAAGCCTACTGAAACGTTCGGAATGTGTGGAGTTGAAAGGAATCGGACCTGACATAATGCAACGCTTCCCAAGACTTTCTACAGTAAAGCATAGCGTTTCTAACTCACGCTGCAGTTTGAGGGAGTTTCGGGCCATTACGTCATTCGTCCCCACGTGCGCAATAACAATGTTTACATTTGGATGCACGTCGAGAAGGGTGGGGATAAGTTTTGATATGTCAATAATCCTACCTCCAGAAACGCAATAAGTGACAGCTCTAGGTAGAATTAAGTGTCTAACAATGGAGTCGCCGACAATAAGAATTTCAGGGTCACACTCAGCGTCCCCATAGATCGCTGTTGAAGAAGGAAGTTGCAGTGACTGTAAAACTGGGCCTACAGCTGGGTTGCCATCTGTTGCTGGAGAAACAGCCCCAGCGTCCGACAGGCCAGAGGAGGAAAGAGAGTCAAGAGATGCTTTACAAACCGATGACAGTGTTGGTGGCGTTTTACTTGAGGACATGTCTACAGCATTCGCTGGCGTGGATGCCCCAGCCGGAGAGTCAGCTGGAAGGACATTTCCAGCTGGCAGCGATTGGCTAGCTGACAGGTCAGCATCGTTAGCATTTGCTGACAAGGGAGGCCAATCAGTCAGATGGTCAAAGTCAAAGTTGGCTGGTGAACGCCGATAGGATCCATCTACCGGAGGAGATGATGGAGAGGCATCAAGCGATGCATTTTCAGCCACGGATAGCGTTGAGGATGATTGTCCGACATGCAGTCTAGCAGTATCAACAGCTGATGACAATTCACCAGCAGGATGGTTAGCCAAGTCGCTGCCCGGCGGCTGGCTGAAGGAGTCGGTGGTACTAGTCTCCAACGAAGGCGATGAGACTCTTGGGCGCTTCTCAGCGGCAAGCTCGGGACCTGCTGCGCCGCCAGGAGACCTGTCGCGCTTGGATGTACCCTTTCTGCTAGGTTGTAATGGAGACGCTGGTCGTCGTCTCCGCTTTCCAGATGCATGTCCCGGATCGACAAGTCCACCAGGAGATCTGTTGGAGTTGGAGGTAGCTTTCCTACTACCCCTTGGTCGTCGTGGATTCGATGATTGTCCTCGCCGCTGGATAGAAGACCGGATAGTTGGATCCTTGTGGATTTCATTCAACCGGGGTCCTGGGGGTGTGGGCAGAAGTGCCAGAGGAGTGAAGGAATTGTGGAGTTTTAATCCGATGCCTGTACCATCCAGACGGGCAGGGCCTGGAGGAGGGAAACGGCGTTTACTGCCACGCACCACCGTGGACCAGGTGGAGGCTCGAGGGCTGCACGCATTCACCTTTGCATCTCTGCCCGCTGGACAGGTTGATCGTGGAACTTCAAGCGAGGTAAGCCGCGCACTAAGATCAGTTTGTTTTTGTAGTAACAGTGAGATAAGCTGTTCTAATGACGCTAGATCACTTTTTACTTCTGTCAGAGTGGTTGAGACAAGCCGCGGTGCACACAGTTCAAACGCCGCCGCCATGACACCTGACGCCGCCGCCATGACACCTGACGGTGTTCTATATTCTCTTCTGTTTCAGATGTGCTGCAAATTGAATTAGACCCATGTCCCATACCAGCCTTGTTTGGAGTCCTCCCTGATACCATTAAGATATCTTCATCCAAATTAGACTTTGCTGCTTTTCTGTTTCTCATAGCTAGGAGGTTAATTTTGATTTACTGGAAATCTAAACATCCCCCCTCACATTCCCTTTGGATAAAAGATGTCCTGTTCTTTTCAAAACTCGAAAAGATTAGACATTTGAAGAAAGGAGCTGTGTCTAAATTCTATAAAGTCTGGGAGCCCTTTCTTACCCATGTTGAATCCTTAGACATGCCGCTGCCAGATCCACTATGATGTAACTCTCCTTATGTCTCCATTTTATTGTAGACTTAAGACCATCCCCCCCCCACCCCCTTTCCGATCAGATGTCTCTCAGAACAGTTTTCCTGTTGATGAATACTTTGTGTGTATATTTTTCTTTTTCTGTTTTTGTTTTTGTTGTTGTTGTCATTGTCTGTTGGTTTTTTGTTGTTGTTGTGAATCCTGGTTTACTTCTTCTGTTAGCACAGCCTAAGCTCAGATGGGTGGTGGTTGGCTGGGTTGATGGGAGGGGGGTTGGGTGTCCTGTTGTTAAAGATATTTCATATGCTATTTTTGTTTATATATTTTTTCTTCTTTAAACCAGACTGTATTGTATTCCAATTGCATCTTCTGAATGTAATAAGAAAAGTCTTAAAATAAACCGTGGAAAAAAAAATAAAAAGATGGCCTCTCAACGTCATTTAATTAATATTGCCGTGTTCCCAATTGTTATTGAATGTGTTACGCGTTGGTCCTGTTTTAAAAAACGTTCTGGTTGCTTTGTTTCAAGACGTTTTTGCAAGCTGGCAAGGTGGCTTGTGGAGAAACGAGAGAGTGTTCCGTGTTTCTCGTGGAAATGCGTCTCTGATTGGCTATCTCCTCCTGCTCTCAAAGAAACGCGTCTCTGATTGGCTCAGTCCTCCAGTTCTTGGAGAGAATGTAATGGGAAACAGAGTCGCCACTTCCCCGGGTGGTACTGCACTATAGGGGCGCCAACGGAGGCGTGCAGGCTCCATTCAGGGCTGTGCTCTTTCGACAGCGACCCCTAGGCGAGCTGCAGGCACGGAGCAACCGGAGTGAGCAGGCTTTATGTATGAGGCTTTGTGCTGTGTGTGTACCTGAGAGTAGCAACCAGCTGATAGCTAAGCTAAGCTATGTTTCGGGCCACCAGACGTTGCTTGTTTTGAAAACAAGCAGAAAAAAATTACTCGACATGTTTTTAGATAAATGGGTCGATATAAACCTTTGTGGGCAACGCCTTCTTTCGACGTGACGAAACACAGAAAGGCTTTCGTGATTCGCTCGTTTCTCTGCATTATTTATGTAAATTGGGAAACACCGGGAAACACAGCCAGGAGAGTTGACGCACCGCTATGAGAGCCTTGCAAGTGAGTTTAACTTCGAAAGGAGTGAGTAAAACTGAGTTTTATCGGAAGTTGGCCTTTAAGAACAGTCAGGGCAGGGCATAAGCTCAGAGCGAGAGGAAATGTCAAGACAAAAACATCCATTTTTACTATTATAATCTCAAAAGTAGCATAGCAAAATCATTTTTGAAAGTAAAGCACCTGTGACAGTAGTCTACTTTCTTGCCCTCTGATTTTAACACAGGTAGGCTACTGATTTTAGTGTCAGAGCCTGACAAACAAAACTTAATACAACCCCCTGTTGCTATCTAGCTAGTAGGCATTGTAGCTAGCTTGCCCAAAATACACCATGTTCAACCAGAGATGATCTGTGTGGCAACCGATTCATTTTTCATTTTGGATAATGTGAGCAGCCTACACAACATCAGGATGATGCGTACAAAAGATCATCTAACAGGAAAATGCACGGGACTAGTGGTGATGTGTCACCTCAGTTGGGAATGCTTGGCTATAAAGTTTGCTACGCTAGCTAGCTAGCACGAAATCGCTAACAACTTACAACTAAGCTAGGGTGACCAGATGTCCCGGTTTCACCAGGACAGTCCCGGTTTGGAGTTGTGTGTCCCATGTCCCGAGCAAACTCTCTCGGGACACAAATATGTCCCGGTTTTGGCCACCCACTACATTGCGCCATGTCTATCAGGGTAAATATATGGAAAAGATTACATGTTTACCTGCCACAATTAATGGCAGCAAGCGCTTGTACAGAAAGTCTGAAGGAGTCAGTTGCAATTTGTCATTCCGACCTCTAAAATTGCTTTAGAATGCAGGAAATTGCATCTAAAAATACAAATTTTCCTGGGGGAGGACCCCCAGACCCGCCCACCAAATATTGTCCTTCAGTCACGCACGAAGTGTCCCGGTTTTACACTACAAAAATCTGGTCACCCTAAACTAAGCCTAAATAAAGGAGCCTTGGTAAGTCAACTATTTTTTACTCATTCTACAGTTACTTTTTATGGATCTGTATAGTATGATCAGCTTACTGTATCATCAAAAAAGACAGGGGGGTTGCAGATTCTTGGAACAGAGTAGCCAATTGTGTCTGGTCAGATGCATTCAGCTCACATGAGAAAGCATTGCACTTAGCCTCAGACCAGCTAGCCTTCACCACTCCAATCGGCTTGTGAAATGTTGGATATGTGATCAGTACTTTATCAAAAGAAAATTCATTGAACAATATATGACAAGATCACTATAGCAGAAACATGATGACAGTAATCAATCTGCAAATTGTCCGCTCTGCCAACGAAACTGCAGTAAGCTAAGCTAAGCTGGGCTGCCTTGCCTGCCTGCCTGCCACACACACACACACACACACACACACACACACACACACACACACACACACACACACACACACACACACACACACACACACACACAACACGGTACTGGAGGAGGAAATAAACCAGCTGTGATTCGTTCTCCACAAGGGTAGAGCACAATCAGAGGGAGGACGATGAGACAGTATTTTTGTGTGTTCACCGAGTTACGGGCACCTGCTGTCATGATCCATTGTGCGCGCCAGCAACTAAACCAAAACACCCTTGTTTTCGAGTCCACCCCCGTTATATTTCAGTACATATTAGGTTGAAAAGATCATACAAACGATCTTTTGTTCAGGCTACAGATGACAGAAGACTCTGTAATAGCATCTGATCTGAGTTGTTAGGACGATGCCATTATGGGAAAAAACGTTTGCAGTTATAGTTCTACTTCAAATGGCGTTTTCTCAGCTTTTTGGATAGAAAGCAGCATTTTGGTGAATTCCACTTAATTTCAACAGATGATTATGAAAGAACGGAAAGGGGTAGAGAGACACCGTTTTTTTCTGATGACAGATGAGCGTCTAATCTGTGTTTTGATAGGTATGGTGTTGACATAGACACAGAACTCAATTTTCTGTGAGCCTCCAAAAACACCCAAAATGCTGAAAAATCTCTGGCACTCTGGGTTACTCTTTTATGAAAATGGCTGGCAGCCAATGAGTTAAGGGAGAAACAGACTAGCAAAGGTTTACATTTGAGGGTAGGACACTATACATTCAGCTTTGATTATATCAGTCAGCGTAACTCACAAAAAGATGTCTGTGGTGTTATTTGAAAGCTCTTTTCTGGCTCTACATATGAATAGAATAGAATATGAATTATGGTAAATCGAAAAATTAAAAAATGAATATCAAAAAAACTTATATTTTAAAATGGCCAGTTCCTTGACTAAACGTAGCCTGCAATGTCATGAACAACACCTGAAATGCTGGTGTTTGGTTCTTTATTAATTTCAAAGATAATGGGACTCAAAAATATGGCATCATACATATTACCTAGTAATAATATGGTAATACACTAGTAATATCACATAACAGCATGTCTATTGGATTATGTGAAGGATGAAGATGGTCCATGAGGATGCAGGAAGTTCAGTTTCACCTCTCCAGTGCTCGGCATATATTCCTCAACACATGCTAGCCACTAGTTGACATCATATACAGCTACAACATACCCTTTGATGCTTGAACATTAAAAAAATACTTGACTGAGATTATTCTTTCAACCCTTCCTTCTCTGAATACTGAAAATGGTCTAGCTTCCACTGTGTCCATTGACAATGGGCAGAAGCTGTGTAGAGCACCTGAAATTGGGACCGACGAGGGTGAAGGGCCCACCGGGAAAATGCCCGTTATGCCAGATGGCCAGTCCAGTCCTTGACACTATAAATTAATAAAGAACCAAACACCCCATTTTAAGGTGGTGTTTATGACCTTACAGGCTATGTTTAGACAGGAAACCGGCCATTTAAAAATATGTTTTTTTTATATTCAATTTTTAATTTTTCAATGTATCATAATTTATATTACAAAGGTTGTTGTATTCCATGCTGTTTGTGTAATTTGTAGAGCCAGAAAAGAGCTTTCAAACAACACCTCAGACATCTTTTTGTGACTTATACTGACTGATATAATCAAGGCTGAATGTATAGTGTTCTACCCTAATATATAAACCTTTGCTAGTCTGTTTCTCCCTTAATATTGATGTCAGATTCACACAAATGCAGTTCTGGGGTGCTACTTTGCTACTAAACAGGCACAGCAAGTATGATTGAAATCGGTGTCGGTCGGGTCCCAAAGTGTCTGATTTCACGTGAAATGACCCTTATAGTGGGGTCGTATTAGGCTCAGTCATTTCAAATTGGTGTTAAAGTTTTGTTTTCACTTCCAAGTTGAAGTTTAGGGTCTATAGAACAATTTGAGTTCGAGTGTCAAACACACAGATAACAAAATGGCCTGCGGGGGGTGCTCTAAAATATATAAACTGCTATAACTTTTGATTAGTTAAACCAAATTTAACATATGATATATGTATGGATTCAGCATGAAGAGGAGAAACCCGTGTGCTAAGTATTTAGTTACCAGATTGAAGACACACTATGTAATAAACACACTTTTAGCCCATGGACAGCTAAATCCGGGCTTTTTTAAGATAAAGGGTGGAAATGCCCTCAAAGTTGCAATGAAACATAACTTATTGTTACAAGTTATTGTAAATAAAGCCTGGGTTATCACTTAACTTGATTTTTTCAGAATATCCCTGAAGCACACAGATACTTAGGATACCTATACACAAATATGGCTGCATAAAGCCTATGTGATATTTAGCACCCAACTTGCAACTTTGAGTTTATGAATTTAGGATCATGAGTACCAGCTTTTTTTCAGTCAGGCCATAATTTTATTCACAACTTAAAAACTTTATATCTGGAAGAAAGTAAATACAATACAATAATAATAATAACAATAATAACAATAATAATAATAATAATAATAATAATAATAATAATAATAATAATAATGAATACTATGGGGAACATCATTTTTTCCTGCATTCAAAAAGCAAACAGAAGACCATAGGGCTAACATTTAACAATGCACTCTACAATAACTATGACAGAGAACAGATGCAAAAACATTCAGTGGTCAGTCTTAGAAATTGCATGTGCACTTGCACAGACGTGTGCACTTTAACTCTGCCTCCGTGCACTTGCACCGAGATCTGGCAGGTCTATTTATTCAAGTAGTACAGCTGCACTTCACCTCTAGTTGGAATACATCTTTGGAAACTGCATCTTTGGTAGTGTAGACCAAATCTGGGAACTGTTCATTTGTTAGCAGATTGGCAGGCATTTCTGGCAAATGCAGATAACTACGCTGATAACAAATGGACAGTTCCCAGATGACAGAGATGTCCTCATAACAGCAGATGATTGTGTCTACCATGTATGAAATAGTCCTATAGTATTATTTAGTATGCTTGCCAAAGGCCTCTGCTTGCCCCCAGCAAGCATACTAATTGTTCACCAACAGTTTATTTAGTATGCTTGCTGGAAAGCATACTAATTGTTCATCAAGAGTTTATTATTATTCTACATTTTTCCATTCACCTCGGCCTATGGGAATCGCCATTCATTAGTATGGCGGCTTTGAATCGTTGCAGCGTTCGAGATAGAGACACGGTTCGAGTGCCAAAACGAACGAAAAGGGCCCAGGGTGGTGTATTTTTCACTTTCATTTGTTCACCAGACTTGTCTTTCCTCAGTTTTCTCTCTGTTTTCCCCCTCATTGAAATGAATGGTAGAATGGTCAAGATGATGTCACAAACTGTGGCAGTTAGAGTGAAAGGTGACCTGTCCTGGAGTTTTTAACTAGGTATCAACTAGGTAAAGGCATAGTCAGAGAGGTCTTGGCTCTGAATACAAACTGTGTGAAGATCATAAGCCAACTCTTAAAAATGTTTCACAGAGAACAGCTTTAAAATCCCTATGATGTGACCTCATTCACTTAGAAAAAAAATGTGTGAACAGCTCAGCGCATAGGCCTGAATATGTCATTTTTTTTACTGAACCATTTGGCCTAGAAAAGTGATCTCAGCTTTGACATGAAGAGCAGGGTTGTGCCATTTGTGTGTCAGTATCATCTGACAACTTGCAAAACTTTTGGAGATATGACAGCGTAAAAATAAGGCTGCACATATTACTCAGCTATTGACTGCCAAACTGTCACCTTTAGAATCTTCATTCATACACACACACCAAGGAGGTCTACATTACTTACTGTATCATTGCGCGCGCACACACACACACACACACACACACACACACACACACACACACACACACACACACACACACACACACAGCCTTGTAGAACTTTAGACCTCTGCTGTCACCTGGGCAACCGTGGCCTAATATGCTGCTGTGGCCACTCTATACAGTAAGTGGCAGTGGCCTACTGGGTAGGGTGTTGGTCTGTCAGAGGGTTGCAGGTTCGAATCCCACCCTTACCTCTCCCTACCCACCCATTGCTGAAGGGCACCTGAAGCATATCCATACATGCACACACGCACACGCGCACACACACACACCTCTCCCTCTCCCTCTCTCTCTCTCTCTCTGTCACACACACACACACACACACACACACATCTCTCTCTCTCTCTCACACACACACACACACACACACACACACATCTCTCTCTCTCTCGCACAGTCAGACACACACAAACAGACAGACACACACACACACACTCAGACCTCTATCTCTTTCCCTCGTGTTTCTGTGTGTGTATACAACAGCTGTGTGTGTGTGTGTGTGTGTGTGCATAAGCCGCAAGCATACTACTAATAGCATTGTCTCTCCGGAAATGCAGTCTTATTATTATTATTGTTATCATTATTATTATTATTATTATTATTATTATTATTATTATTGATTTATATTATTTATTGATTTGATTTATGTGTGAACAGAATATGGCTTGATTGAAAAAAAGTTGATACTCATGATCCTAAATTCATAAACTCAAAGTTGCAAGTTGGGTGCTAAATCACATAGGCTTTATGCAGCCATATTTGTGTATAGGTATCCTAGGTTTCTTTGTGCTTCAGGGATATTCTGAACAAATCAAGTTGAATGATATCCCAGGCTTTATTTACAATAACTTGTAACAATAAATGATGTTTCATTGCAACTTGAAGGGCATTTCCACCCTTTATCTTAAAAAAAACCTGAATTTTGCTGTCCATTGGCTAAAAGTGTGTTTATTACATAGTGTGTCTTTAATCCGGTAACCAAATACTTAGCTCACCGGTTTCTCATCTTCATGCTGAATCCATACATACCTCATATGTTAAATTTGGTTGAACTAATCAAAAGTTATAGCAGTTTATATATTTTAGAGCGCCCCCCGCAGGCCATTTTGTTATCTGTGTGTTTGACACTCGAACTCAAATTGTTCTATAGACCCTAAACTTCAACTTGGAAGTGAAAACAAAACTTTAACACCAATTTGAAATGACTGAGAAAAATTGCATAGGCCTACGACCCCACTATTATACTAACCTGGGCAAAAGCCGAATGATGACTCCGTCAAACAGTCTGGTAAAAGCTAAGAGGAATCCGTCTCCATGGAGGGTAGGAGATGGTCTGAGGTAACTCTGCCATTTCAATTCTTTGGAGTTCCGAATTAAAATGTATTAACATAACTGTTACGATATAGTGTTGCAAAAGCATACAAATAACAAGACAAAACTAGACTAAACAGTGATCGAACCAAGCTAGGAGGGTTTCGCCAGACTATGTGCAGAGCCAAAATCTTTGGGTGGAAGTACATAGGATGGCATCGCCAGACTACATTTACTGTATACCTCTCATGTGCACAAATTACTGGGGAACGCCCATGTACACACGCACAAACACACACACACACACACACACACACATTAGCAATTGCTACTTGAGCACAATTTACCTGCTACTATGTCCACTGATTTGTTGGAGGGTCCACAGTATAAAATAGCTCTTTTCTTTGGTGGACTCTTCCCAGAGTTTTCTTTTTCTTTTAACAATGACTTTGAAGAAGTGCTTTGATGTTCTCTGTTCTTCTGGAAAAAGTGATAAACAATGTGGACTCCAACCACGGTCTTTCCAGTACCTATAGGTCACAAGCATACAGTATGCACGTAAACTTAGCAGAAAATATGGTCAGTTAAAATGGTTTAAAGAGTGATAGAGGCAGATATGAAATATACTAATGAAAATATGAATTTGTGTATTGTTTTGTACATAATTGCATAGGTATCATGCATTCACTTGATTCATACTTTTTTCATTTGACCAATTACCTTATTGTGCTAATAAAGTATGTAACCACACAGTGTAGTCAGGTTCGTGGTGTTTGGATTTTAACTTTCTCTGGATTTTTTTGGAGAGTTGGAAAACTATATATTTTTGGAAAGTACGTATATTGTATAAGCAATCAGAAAACCAATGTTTACATTGCACTGGTGTCTGCATGGTGGCCATCTTGGATTTTTCAAAATGGTGTCCAAAAAAACTACATTTTGAAATTTCTAAACTTCCGAGTAAGCTGCTAGACCATTGATTTTAACTGATAAACATACAGGGTTTGGACAAAATAACGGAAACACCTGTCATTTTAGTGTGGGAAGTATCATGGCTCAAGTGGACCAGCCTGTTGACCAATCTTCGTTAATTGCACACTGCACCAGTAAGGCGAAGTGTGAAGATTCAATTAGCAGGGTAAGAGCAATGTTTTGCTCAACATTTTACAATGCACACAACATTATGGGTGACATATCAGAGTTCAAAAAGGAGAGTTTCTTGGTGCGCATGTAACTGTTGCATCTTTGACCGAGTCTTTGTGATGTATCAAGAGCCACGGGATCCAAGGTAATGTCTGCATACCACCAAGAAGGATGAACCACATCCAACAGGATTAACTGTGGACGCAAGAGAAAGCTATAGCTTCACACCATGTTGTGTGGTCTGAAGTGACCAAGATCAACAAATTTTCTTTAGATGGTGTCGAGCATGTGTGGTGGTAAACAAGCAAGTTTTACAAAAAAACGTGATCCTCTCAATATTCAAGCATGGTAGAGGGACTGACATGGTTTGGGGATGAATGGATGCCGTCAACATTGGAAATCTGAATTACACCTAAAAGAAACATGCATGTCAACATGCAGTTTGACTGCTGAAGCAGATTATGATACTCTCCATATTATTGCATTTAAATCTCACACTGACCTATTTAAGCCAGGTGCAGACTCAAAATCTAAAAGTTTAATGTAAAGAAAGTTTGAAACACACACCGATGACCTCCCTTTAATCCCTTTTCATTCTAGACGATTCGAGCCAACATGGCCCCTTCTCTACCGGATTTTAGGTGTACTCACTTTTGTGGGCAGGGGCGGAGTGGCAAGACATTTCCCACCGGGACAATTTTCCACTTGGCGCCCCCCCCCCCCCAAAAAAAAGACACCAACGCGAATAACATGGTTCCCTAACCAAAAAGACAAAAAAAAACACGAAATCTGCAGTCGTACTACATGTGGACAATGGTGTTGTCAAAATATCAACCTGAAGTGGAGAATTGTAGCCTACACCTTGATGAAATACACAGCCATCATCACAGTTCAAAGCATTCACCATAGAACTATTTGAAGGTTAGGCTACATCACGCTACTGTTCCTTGAAAAATGTGCACTCCACTGTCATTTTGACAGTTTGTAGGCCTATTGAAATATCGTTTAAGGAAGACAGGATGAGCAGGGCACAAAGCTTTGAGTGTGGGGATTTCTAGAAGAGTAGGCTATAGCTTACAAAAAGTCTGTCTACATTGTGCAATAAACCCACCATGCAGCAAATTAGCCAAACCTAGGCTACTTCAAAGCACAACCATAAGTCAATAAAATTAAACGGTGTTGGCCTACCTTAAAACGCTGTCTTCGTCGCGGCAAATGTCTTTGTTTCTTGCAATTACTCCTCCACAGTTTACCCAGCACTGCTCACATCAGAATCTTGTGTGGTAATTATTTTGTTCCATTTCTTCAGACATTACATAGGCTACATCCTAAATGTGCCACATATAAATATGTATGATAATAATATTATTTCGACTATAAGGAGAGACCGGTAGTTCTAACAAATCAATGCCATCAAAACAAAACCCTGCTTCTGTGGTGTATTCCTAGTTGCAGTTCACTTCCGTATCACTTGGTGGGGTCTGTTTGTAACCCAAGTCAACAACCACAGAACAAGTATATCTAGACTGGCAGACTGTAAACTGGAACAGTCATGTGGAAATCGGAAAATAAATCATAATCATTAATATTTCCATCTTTTGGTAACCAATATAAATATCACAGGTTCTTGAAATACTGAAAACAAAACTGTGTTACTAAGATCTAGCAAACTTCCGCGATCTACGGCGTATGAAAATTAGAGTATAAAATCAGTAGAGAAGGGGTGTGGCCAATTTACTGTTTGACACCGTCATTGAGGTATTGCCGTCTGGTACACGGTTTTTTTCCTGGCGAGTCAACAACGGCTACGTACAAAGAAGTGGAAAGTGGGAAGTCAGTGCTGATAGGTAGACCTATGAAACTTTAGGGCCGGCTGAGAACACAAAACGGCTGCAATATTACATTTCACAGCCGCGGCCCAGCGGCAGAAGTCCCCTATCTCCCGACGGCCACTCCGCGCCTGTTTGTGGGCAATGTTCAAACATTAATGGCTGTATTTTGATTTTTTTCTGAGTGAACAAGAAATTTAAGCGGTTATATATGTTGTTAAAAGGTCACTAATCATTGTGTCAAAGTGACATTTCTTTAATGCTTTCCTAAGAAAAGATATACTCAAAAATGTGAGGGGTGTACTCACTATACTGTATAGTATCTACAACATCCCAGATGGAATGTGGAAAACTGGTTCAGTTTACATGTCCAGCTGTACATGTCGGCTTGTCTGTGGAAAACTCACAACTAGATTATGTCCAGTATACAGGAGCTGCGCCACATAGTGAATGTATTGATAAATGTGTCGACATGTGTTCAATTTTTGCCTTTGGGGGAATCCTTCAGCATGCATGCATTTTCTGTATGATGATCCTGAAACTGACTGCAAGACACAGTGACAAACCAAGTAATAAATTGGTGTTATTAAAGGGGCACACGGTAGGATGATGCTGTTTGTGCGGTGCCCGTGGCATGCCTGTCTCAAAATCTACACAGTAATGAAAAAAATGCTGATCAAGTAAACTCGCTGTGAGAATTCATCACGGAATGCCAGCAGTTGATACAAATCTCAATACGATATGTAAAGCGATTTTTCGTATGAAAATTGTTTCCCACGACACTCGTTCGGACCGCTCTGACTGTGGACCGTGGAAGTGGTCGCGAGAGTCATCGTTCACTTACTAATGATTCACATAACCATCGGCTGATTCGGGGCAGTGATTAATTCAACTTTTAATCCTACCTGCAGCCCCTTTAATATTGGTAATGCCCATACTAGCTGCCATTAACTGGTGTTGGTGATGGTGGTGGAGTGTAAGGGTGATGGTTTTGTTTGCTGTTTGTTCAGGTTCTAATCATGAGTGAGGAGCATTGAGGTGAACAAGAGGCATGTCAAGCCCAGGAGCACATTAGCTGGAATCTGTGTATTCAATGCCAGTCTGATGATGTCAAGAAGGGGGTTTGGTCCAGAATCCAAGATTAGACCCCTATGGACATGTACTGGAGGTAGTTCAAGAGAGGGCCACCCTGAGTGATGGGTACTATGTTAAAGTCGAAAGACGACTGCAGAACTGCACAGCTGAGACACCAGGGACAAAGAAAGCAGATAGATGGGTTGGTGACCCCTGCTTTAGAGTTTTTCCACCCTTTGCCGTTCTGACCAGTTCTGACCACCATCGTCCTTTTGGCAGAAGAACCATTATTTCTTGTCGAGTGGACTTGAAAAAGATCTTGTGGCGGGGGAGAATCTGATGCTGAGGGGCCTGGATCAGACATTTCTGTGCTTCCTCTCTTCTGGCCATGCTTCTTGGCCGTGTACTGTCCTGTAGACATGACATGTGTATGTCGTTTTTTTGCATGCTGTATTTGAACCTTTTTGGTTGCAGATTAGTGACAGGAGCGATACCAGACTACTTTCTGTGTCCTTGGTGTTTCAGCTGGGCACTTAAACATAGTCCTCATCACTCAGACGGGCCCTCTCTTGAACTACCTCCACTACATGTCCATAGGGGTCTAATCTTGGATTCTGGACCAGAATCCCGGTGCGGGGGTGGCTAAGGAACCGTGAAAGTTGCAGGGTCAAGCCTCGTTCTGCCTGACCCCATCTATGTGCCCTTGAGCAAGATACTTGTCCCCAAGTTGCTCCTGGTGGCAGGGTGGCCACTGCCACCAGTGAGTAAATGTGAGTGTGAATGGGTGAATGTGAGGCATACGACGTAAAGTGCTTCGAATGCTCAAGGGAGTGGAAAGGCGCAATATAAATGCAGTCCCTTCTTGGCTTCATCAGACTGGCATAGAATGCACAGCTTCTAATTAATGGGCTCCTGGGCTTGACCTCTTGTTCACCTCGATGCTCCTCACTCCTGCACCAGTTTTTCACATTCCAGCTGGGCTCCTTTATATGGTGGACTTGACAGACATGCATACTTGTAAATACTATAAATAAATAGTTCAAATAAATTAGTGAGGTTGCAAAATGTCTGAGAACAATAATTAGGCCTACCACCATCGGAACTACCATCATTACATTCAGTGACCCTGAAAATGTAGGTTCAGCAGTTAATAGCAATGTTCAAGCTTATTCAGAAGCTGAGAAATTACAAAATTTAGTTTTTTTCGGACACCATTTTGAAAAATCTAAGATGGCCACCATGCAGACACCTGTGCAAATGTAAACATTGATTTTCTGATTGCTTATACAATCTACTTTTCAAAAATATAGTTTTCCAAGTCTCCAAAAAAATCCAGCAAAATTACATAATGAACCTGATTAGATTAGATTAGATTAGATTAGATTAAACTTTATTCATCCCCAAGGGGAAAATCTTTTTCCAGTTTGCTCTGTAGATTAAAAAGAGAAGTAAAAATAATATAAAAATAAAAAAGTAGATAAAAAATAAATAAGGTGATCATGCAGAAAAGTCCAGGAGTTTCTCTTTGTCCTTAATGGACACATTATAGAGTTGCATGGCTCTAGGAACAAATGATTTCACCAGTCTGTCAGTCCTGAATTTCAGTGCTCTCAGCCTCCAGCTGAACACACTCTTTTGTTGGATGATTGTGTTGTAGAGTGTGTGCGCCTTATTGTCCAAGATGGTGAGCAGTTTGCTGATTAGTGGTTGTTAAGAAAATATTATGTCAATAAATCTCTCAATGTCTGAATGGTTGTTGCGTACCTGGTGGGCCTTGGATCAGTGTGAACTTTCTGTGTAGTGCCTGCTCAATGGCCTCTTTCTGACTGTTGTTTAGAGGAGGCAAGCCTAGTTTTTTACCATCAGTAGCGAGTGTTCCAGTCATTTCATCTTCAATAGCTGTTCAACCAAACACAGTGATGAGGATTTGACAACAAGAAACTGATATTAAATTAGTCACACATTGGTAAACCTACATTAATGATGTGTACGCATCAACCCACACCAACCACGCACACCACTTTTTTAAAGAATGCATTAACATTAAGAACCCAACACCTTGGGAGATGGAAATATAAATCTATCCACCCATCCATCCAGGTAATTATGCATTACAACAGACGAAGGTTGTATATGCTAACTGGTTTCAGTCTTTGGGGTAAAATTACAAACAGCAGTTCAGTACAACACCTCTTCATGTACTTACAGCTGTGGATTGATGCATGTCCAACAGCAATGTCTTGCACCAGAGAATTAGCGCGTTTCAGTTTTTCTACTGCATTTTCCCGAAGCCTGTAATCATACACATTGAACTTGTTGAGCTCCCACAAAGTCTAAATAGCTTAGATAGTTTTAAGTAAATGTATACAAATAAAAGACAATGTATTACTTACACATAAGGGATCTTTTTTGGAATAACTTCGACAGTGAATTTTGTGTTTTTCACATAGACCTGGTCTGGGGTATAGTTCATAGAGCAATGATTGATGTAAAAATCGATTTGGGTGGGAGACTGGTTTAAATCCTCCTTGGTTTCTTTTTTAGTGTCTTTCTTTTTCTTTTTGGGTCGACTGGTCACACCATGAGCTACCCAGGTGAAAGGCAGTTTATCTTGCAGTAAAAGATCCTCAAATTCCTCATGATCACTTTCTTCATTCTCTGTTTCTGCATTCTGGTCTCGAAGTCGGATACACAGGAAACAGTTGGTGACATCAAACTCTAATGCCCACTGTTTTTTCTGGGCCTGTGATATGCGAAAATACCCTCTGTGGCCATTGTGGTTCCCTGATATCCATGTTATTTGTACACCCTCTAGTATTACACTGTTGTTTTCCTCTAGGGCATTGTGAGCTGTATCCATTTCACAAAGACACCCCCATATCTCCTGGTACTCCTCACAATTTTTATATTCTGACTTTGACGGATGAAGTGCCAATTTTGAGAAACATGTTGTGGGTCTTTTTGAGTGCTCCAAACAGACCTCAAATTCTCGAGTAATGTTTATCAGGTGTACCTCAGGGGTTTGACCTGGACCCATTCCAACTTGCACTGGAAGTACCTTCCCCAGACTAAGTTCCAGAACAAAAGATTTGAAGTGGCCTTGATTTGTGTCCTCATCATTTTCTTCGTTTCTTCCATGCCCCAGATGTGACATGATGTTCTGCAGAATCTGTTTACCTTCTGCCCAATTCTGATTTTGCACAGCCATCATCATTTTTTGCCATTGTTCTACTGCGACACAGGTGCTGTATCTGCTTCCTAGAGTTTTCACTGGATTCTTTTCTGGCTTTGTGAAGGAGTACACTCTTCTTTTCCATTGTAGTGTAATAGTGTGCCGCTCCTTGTTGTATTTGGGCTGTTCCACTACTTTTAAATGTCTGTACATCACAGAAAGATCCTGTAATTGTAAGGTCAGAGGAAAAGTAATAGAGAAAGAATCACCTTTTGGGAGCAGTTTGCCAAGGACAGCCATGTGTGCCACATGTTGTTTCTTCACAAATTGAGTAAACATTTTCAACTGTAGCTGGTAGTCTGAGGCTCGATCAGAGTCATTCATTGCACATAGCTGCTCTATCTCCTTTAATGTATAACTAACATTGCAAGCTTCTCCTCCAAGGACACGGTGCAAAAGCCTTTGCAAGACTATGTCAACATATCGCCTCATGGGTGCAGAAGCCCTGCAGTAGGCATCTAGCTGCAGGTCAAAGTGGCCCATCCTAGATTCCAGTGTTGAGCATGACCGTAGCGTCACAGCTGGACTGAGCAACTCCTTGAATGCTCTCTGTAAAGGAATCAGAGTTGGGTGAATATCATCGGATGACATCAGCTGCTTTACAATAAGGTGGTTATTGCTGTCTATTGCTTCATCCAGTTTCTTTAGCACAGCGTTAAAGACCTCAAATTGCATGGGTAATGTGCCAGGATTCTGAATGTTGACATCATCTTGATCATCATCTTGATCTTGATCACTCTCATCACTGTGCTCTTCACCACTGGTATAATTCTCACTTTCACTCGCACTGTCATTGTTATTGTTCTCCAGTACTTCGCCATAATAAGGTGGATGCTCAACATCATCATCATCATCATCATCACCATCATCATCATCATCACCCCCTTCTTCCTCATCCTCACTGAGGATGATTTGAGACAGGAAAGGAGAGAGGGGAATCAAAGCCTGATATTTCCTCCTGAATTCCTTAAGATGATCCAATTCAGGAGGACGGTGACATCTCAGTGGAGTAAGAGTCTTTGTCGAATCAGAAGCAAGAAGCTGGTCAGCCACTGCACTGCCGTACATGTTCATGAGTTCCTCTACCATTCGATGTGACCTGTCTCCGTCCCGTTGTACTCGACTCACTCCTCCTGCCAGCCTTGACTCTCTGTGAGCTTCAGTGAAATTGTAAGCGACAGCCACACAGTCCTCAACAGTTGCACAATTTAAGACTCTTGCAGCCTCTTCTGGAATCATTTTCTCAGCATCTCGGTAAGAAAGTTGATGATTTGATATTATCTGGGACAGAACTAAGCTATGCTTTACTATTCTGTATGTTTGTTTATTTACAGATACCAAAAGGGATATAGCTTTGCGAGTCTGGCCTTCGCGCAAGCTTAAATAGCTCTCACGAAGGTTGTGAGGAAACATGTAGCAGGGTTCATCATCTTGCCCATAGAATGTCTCTCCCTGATTTTTGGCGAAGTCATCAACGTCACTGCCCTTCGGAACAATCGCTGCCACATCTGTTATGTGAACACCAATCTGGAAGGTGTCTCCCTGGTCGATCACACTAATGGCATCATCCAAGTCTTTGGCACTTGCAGAGTCGATGGTGAAGGTCAGACAGTCACACAGATTCTCCCTGACAGGGTCAACAAACCCATCTTGTCTTTCTCTGAAGGAGGGAGGCTGGTCTATAAGGCCATACTCAGCGTCCAGTGCTTCCTTTATTTCATCTTGAACATGTACGTCATCTGGTGATAGGACCTTTGTCACAACTCCAAGTGGATAAAAACAGGTCTTTTTCCATTTCAGAACTTGTACAAGGTATAGATCACTGGGGCTAATGTTAACATTTTCCTTCCGAAGCCATTTTCCTTCATCAGTGTATTGATGGACTTGTACAGAATTGGATGTTTTGGAGTGAATCACACGTATCCATGTTGTGGGTTTTGTGATTGGGGTCACCAAGTGAGGGCTACCCTCTACCATCTTACAAATGAAGGCGGGAAGGGAACGACCCCTCTCCATCACTCCCACCACCTTTCCAGTTCTCATTTGGTCCTCCCTGGTCAGTATCTCCACGCAGACTGTCTCCCCAGGAAAGGCCCGGCACAGATTATCTCGGCCACTGATTGCAATGTGCTCATTTGGCTCATCAAAAGGCATGGCATATCCTCGATCATGTCGCTCCACTACCAGCTTGCAGCGTTTGTATTTATTAGGATTGCTGGTCAAGAGATAATGCATCATATTGTCTTGGTCATCTTCCTCATCCGAGTCCATATTGTCACCAATGTATGGGTTCAAAATCTTTTGCCGTTATTACATCAATAGTTAGTATAGTTACTCTTAAAGATCCGAAGCATGGATAAAATTGCTTCCCACATACAGCACAGAATGCCTATTGCTTCATATCAACAAAATATAAGTTAATGTTGTGATGTGTAATGATGTGTTTTTTAAGTAAGACACCAAATTCTGTCACTCCAAAGTTTTTTTTCCTCCAGTAGTAGGCTCTATGCACCCCAATAAAACCTGAAACACACAAACACCACATATTCATATAAATTAAATTATATTATATTATGTATGTTTACTGAATATTTATATGCATGTGCACAAGTATACATATAAAATACACAAAAGGGGATAGTAGTGGGGCAACCTTCTGGCAGTTTGCTGAACAATGTTGCTGGCAGCAGACAACCACGTTAGACACAAGAGATTGGGGGCATACGTGTGGGGGTAGGGAGGAGAATGACAATTACAATTACATTACACTACTGGGCCACAGGATCACCTTCACATCATTTCAATTCTTACTGTATGCTGTGTGTCAGTTGTCGAGAGCTGTGAGGAACTTTTTAATGCTCCACAACCAAACCACTTCAAAGTACGTCAACCATAAAAGAGTGGAACATCTCCACCATGTTTAAAGGAATGTTGAACATTTTACGTTGCATATGGCAAGAGCATTAGTATCAGACCTCCCCACATTCAGGGTCCCACTACTTGAATTATGCTTTTTGATTGAATGGAATGGATTCATTTGGCAACAAGAGTTGCCCAAACTACTGTCCCTCATGCGTGTGCGTGTGACAGACAAGGCCTTTAGGTGGAAACCTCATGAGGGCATATCCAAGAACTCTCCCAAATAAACCTTGAAATATTTCTGAGTCATTCCTTGTGAAATCAGACACACTTGGCAAGGTGAGTTAGTCATATGAGAGTTAAGCAATAAGCCACGAGAGGCCGTGGGTTACGCTCGATTGATAACGGCCAAGGGTGGAGCACGACGCGAAGTGGAGTGCCATAAACGTCCCCTTACCCATTATCAATAGAGCGTAACCAACAGACTCAAGGCCTATTGCTTATCTAACACTGTTACACTTAATCGCTGACCAAATTTCTTTTAAAAACGCTTTAATGACAATTTCATCCGCGACGAGTTGACAAGTTGAGGAAGTGATTGTGGTTACCTCGGCAACATTACTCGGCGTGCGTGCGTGCGTCAGGCTGCCAGAAAACACACTTCGCTACAAAAACTCAGCAAGGGGTGATAAACACAGCTGGAATGAAATGTCTTTGCAATCACGCTGATACCCCAACCACAGACGGTGCTGTGCAAAGATGTCTTCTTGCAGACTCCCTGCCCCAACTGCAACATAATTCTCATTACCGACGTAGATACGCTGGGTCTAACTTGGACGCCCATAGAATCTTCATGTGAAAGGTGTAGGTTTACGCTCGATTGACCACTGCTATTAGCCAATCAGAATAGAGAACCGGACCGCACAGTGTTAGATAACCACATAACCGATTTTAGATGATTCCAATTCAAATATTAAATGAGCTAAAGACTACAAAAATCATTGGGGCTGGGGGACACTACTGTATATAATGTTTCCTTTTCTCTCTCTTTTCCATGCATGTTACAAATACATGTTTTTCATGCTGATTCAAAACACTATGATCATTCAAAAGTATAGCATAGCACCTTAAAATGAAATGAAGCCTGTCAATTAATCATTGATTATAATATTGAAATTTGAATATTAAGTATGGGTTACATGTGTATTACAATTCATCATTTTCCCTTGTTACAGCACAAATAGACCAAGTGCGACATGAGCGAGGCGAGTGACGGAAGTAATTGACTTTGTATTGAGTCGCGCGACAAAAGCGATTCTAGAGACTAGAAGCGATTCGCACGTCGAGAGCGACAGTTTGAAGTTGAAATCCTGGATATATTTTATGACACGGTTCGGCGACCAGCCGCGACAGCCAATGACTGTATAGAGGTCAGTGACCACAGCCAATGGGAATGTTTGAATGCTTTGCCTTCTGCTTGTAACGGACATACGCTAGTCCAGGGGTGTCAAACGTACGGCCCGTTGGCCGCATCCGGCCCGCCAGAGGGTTCCATCCGGCCCAGATGTTTAAAAAAAAAAATTTGGGGTTTTTTTTCCAATGAAATAACCGAAATGCGCAATTACGCCCCTCGGGGCAAAATCGATACCTGCATGACATTAACCCAATGGTCCCTCTGTTATACTGTATATATGTACAAACCCCAACTCCGATGAAGTTGGGACGTTTGGTAAACAGTGAATAAAATCAAAATGCTATCATTTTCAAAACATTCAATCTATTCATTAGATGGAGAATAGTGAAAAGACAACATATTAAGTGTTAAAACTGAGAAAAAATATTGTTTTGGGGGACATATGTACTCATTTCTAATTTGACAAATCCAACACGTCTCAAAAGAGTTGGGACGGGGACAATAAATGGCAGCAAATGTCGAGGAAGACTAAAAACAAAACAAAAGACAACACTTAACAGTTAAATACATTAACCGATGGGATGATTTTATATAAAAAACAGTGTTAATTCCTATCTTGGACATGATTTCACCAGCTTAAATGGTGGGTGTATTCCTTGTCATGTTTTGCAATGTTTTCCTTTCTTTAGTGCTTACAGTGTGACAGGTCTTGACCAAAAACCCACCATTTTATCACCTGCTGGTCCTTATGATGGAGCCAAACTGTTAAAACATAGAGAATGCAATTTGACCTTACTATGTGGCAGTAATCGAAGATCTCCCTTCAAAATATAATGCATGAGTGGCTTTTCATGCTGTTTAAAACCCATTTATACCATTCAGCACTGTATTTAACTCTACAGATGAGTGAGAACATCTTAACCAATACACTACTGCACCCGCATGCCATCATGGAGGCTGACTTTTGAAGCTAGCACTAACACAAGTTGGATGGTCCATTTTACTGTAGCACAGGATGTGCAATGCTCTATTATTGTCAAAAACAATGGACTTCTACAACTTCTGCTGACTTCTGTAAGCAAAGGACAGTTTCCCATGTCTTCTGGGTCTATTTCAAGTGAGCTCAGGTGCTTAGGAGAATGTTACACCCCTGTATCATTTTCATGCATTAAGCATTCTTAATATGGTCAATTTTCAATAGCTCTAATTCCTGGAGTGCTAGAGTGAGACTACAGCCAATATATATTTCATGATGTCATGAACCTATACAATGATTTTATTAACAAAAATATGTCTTATATACACTCAATCGTGGTAAATCAAAGGGAATTCAAAAATGTATGTAATAACTATGGTAATTATTCCAGTGGCGTAGCTAGAAAAGAAAATCTAGGTGTTCCCAAGAAAATACAGGTGTTCCTTATTTATTTTATTTTTTCCAACTCAGAGTAAACACAGCACGTTTGCACGGATGGGCCTACTATCACGGTGTCATACTATTACGCATACTATTACGCATGAATCATGACTGGCAAACCCAACCTAACTTATTTGTTGCTATATTTGCGCTGCAACTGAATTCAAAGGGATGCATATTGGCTTTAAATATACGTCAATTATCTCATCAGAGTCCATTCCTCGGCGAGCTCCTTTTCAAACATTGACTGGAAGTGTTGCCAACCTGTTAATTCTTGAAAACACTTGCTGTAACGGTGGCTCTGGTGTATAGGGCTACAAAATAGTATTAAGGAAATGTTGAAACTAGCAAACAGAAAACCAATCCACCAGTTAGGCTGCGTTTGAAACGTTATTTAGTGTTTAATTTATATCCCGAAATTGGGAAACAACAAGGACAGCCTCCAACACAGCCATTCTAGCTAGTAGCAGAAGTTTTCACAAACCCAAAAGGCCGACCGGTTTAACCAAAACAAAGGAGAAAAGAAAAGGATGGGAAGAGGGGTACAGACAGACAGGCTGGGCTGGCTGGAAGAGACGTGTGCGTGTGTGTGTGTGTGTGTGTGTGTGTGTGTGTGTGTGTGTGTGTGTGTGTGTGTGTTAGAGATGATAAAAAACCCGGAGGATCCGGTTGGAGAGCCGGGTAAAGACCTCATCCGAACAGACCGGATGGCTGTCGTGCATTGATCCGCCAAAGGCGGGTCAGACGGCATTTCATTAATATGTCAACAAAATGGCAGTTACAGCGCGAGAAATTGTGAAACCGGAATATATCCTCTTTAGTTGACTACAACAGCCATTCTCTAATCTCCCTAGTATGCTGTTCAGTCACGAACACTCACTGAGTAAAACTGAACCAACTCCCGCCTCGTCATTCATCGAGCCTGTTTGATCCGTCCAGCCTATGTTGTGGCCAATTGAGTGTTTGAGTCGCGGATCCCCGCTCCCTATGCGTGTGCTTCTGACTCTGTTGAGGTCTACATTTTAATGTTAATAGTGCTCTGCCAACGCTTTAACATCTCAGTCTGTAGGCTACTCTTAGGGAAAGTATAGTCTACAGACGTGACTCGATCACTCACTGCGTTACAGCGTAGGCTACAGTCTTTAAAGCCACTGCTGCCGTCACTCCCCTCGTCCGAGTCACTCAGCAGCGGCGCCCTCGGCGACTCGGTGAGACGAATCCTGACTGAGTTGTTGGTAGCAGCGAATCCCCTACGGATCGGATCAATCGCTTAAGTTTCGTTTTTGCCACGAGTGTGTGAGTCGCAAGGCAACTCGGCAGCGGAAGCGAGTGGTCATCTGCTGCTCGCCTCCTGACTGTCCCTGCTCAACTAGACTTCTGCTCCCAAATGTTTGACTTTTAGTCTTAAATACAAACACACACATTATTTATTGCAAAATCAGGAACATGCCGTTTCACTGCTGCCAAAGGCTGTTCGAGTTGTGGTTGCATGTTTAGTGAGGAGACCCAGGTGGGTCGGATCGCAGCATGAGTTTAGGAACTGTTACATTCATAAAGTGAGTTTTGTTGATCAAACTGTCTTACTCTTTGATTTATCAGCGTGAATTGATAAATGGAACAACAAAGGCGAGGCGCATAGCTACTTAACGGCAGAAGCGTTTTAAATAATACATTATTTTTATTTATTTTTATTTATTTTAAATAAGTGATCCGTGTGATCCGATTGATCCGTCTAATCCGGATACTCTCCTTGGAATGATCCAATCAACCCGGACGCCTCAAAGATTCGAGTTTAGCACCTCTAGTGTGTGTATGTGTGACGTGGGTAATCACGGTTAGCACGAGCAACAGTCAGCTTACCGGTTGTCCAGACAATCAGAAAGTAAAGGAAATGTCTTCACGGTACCTGACCTGTTCCGAGCGTCCCAGCGTCCCACAACTCCAAACGAAATACACAATTCACACTTGGTAGCAGTCCGAGTTGGTAGTTAGTCGGCGTGTTACTCTCTCCGCAACTAATGCTACTCCTCCACCAAGTAGAACACCGTTTACAGGCATCTCCATACTGGCATTCTTAATGCGAAATCTCCCCTGAAGATCATAATGTGATGTTGTTTAATCCATTTCGTGTTAGTTATGCTAGCGACTGGACTTCTTTATGGAGCGTTCATGCGGGGTATCAGCTGCATCAAAATCTTCAAACTTGTTTTTAAAACTACCGCGTCTGTACTGTCTGTGTCTGCGCGCGCGTTATCGTTCACACATGGTCTTCTCTATGGGATGTACTATATTTATTTTAGGAGCAACGTACGAATGAAAGGGTTGAAATCCATACTCGTCGCCTACATGTGCGGCATTTTTATCATTTCGTTTCCATAATAATTTTAGGCACATAACGCTCGCGCCCTCCGCAATTTAATATTGCACTCCAACCAACTGTATCGGGCTAAATCATTTAGCCATCCACTCACTGCTTCAGGGATGGCGAAAGCTTTCAGATCGCTCTGGCATTTAGGCACGTCTACAGAAGAGAGATCTGGGATCCCCAAGCTAACTGTATTTTGGTTCATCTATAGCTGCATCATCCTCTACTCGCGCAGACCCTTAGTGCTTCGTGCATCTTCGTTACACTTCGTGAATATACATCTGCGTGAGAATCAGGTTATCCTGTCGGATGGTATGGGTAACTGTGGGCCTGCTTTTTGAAGGGAGAACCTCTGCGATTCTGGAACCTGAAGTCTGTTGGGCCTAAAGCCGTGGCTTTTTAAAATAATTTCGATGAGAACTCTGTTTCATCGCAGCATATTTTAGAACCATCATGTTGCACCACTGACATAGCCTATTCAGTAGGCTGCCTATCGATGATGTGCGATTCTAAAGGTAGTTATTACGAAAGACTCCACTTGCCACCTTTCCGGGTGGTACTGCACTGACAGCGCCACTAGGTGCACTGCAGGCATAGGTCCACTGGTGAGTGGGGAGGCTGCATGTAAAACCTATGATTGGACTCCCGACGCTTGCGTTTACAATCGGTTGTCAAGTGACGGCAATTTATTTTAGGTGTTCCAGTTATAAAAGTAGGTGTTCCCGGAACCCTCTGGAACACCTGTAGCTACGCCACTGAATTATTCCCTTTGCATCTTTAATTCTGAGTGACTCAGCCTCTCTGTGATGATCTTATACCTGGACACCTACGTATATTGTCCGTCAGTACAATTCATTTTGAAATGTTCTTCTTTGTTGTTTTATCTTATTTGGATGTTTACTAAATTTCACTGATCCCCGTCCCAACTCTTTTGAGACGTGTTGGATTTATCAAATTAGAAATGAGTACATATGTCCCCCAAAACAATATTTTTTCTCGGTTTTAACACTTAATTTGTTGTCTTTTCACTATTCTTCATCTAATGAATAGATTGAATGTTTTGAAAATGATAGCATTTTGATTTTATTCACTGTTTACCAAACGTCCCAACTTCATCGGAGTTGGGGTTTGTAGTAAAGTGCACATCACACTTCTATTTTAAATGGTGAATTTGTACTGTAACAGGCATTTGATATAGCTCATATATTATAGACCTCATATATAGAGATAACATGTTAATACTTCTTATTCGTATTGTATTAGTATTGGTTGTAATTAAATATTAAATATAATTGGATTTGTATTGGTTCCTATTAAGCTGAAATTGGAAACGGGATGTTAGAATGCGTGAAAATGCAGGAAATGACATCTAAGAAATATAAAATTTTCTGGGGGAAACCCCCAGACCCCCACCAAAATCAACTGTCCCATATTTAATTCATTGATGGTTGGCAATGAATGAATGAAGTCAAGGAAATGTTGCATAGGATTACCAGTATTGCATTGCTTTCTACATATTCAACACACTTAAAACGTGATAGTACTGAACACTAATCCTCTGCTTTATGTTTTTTTTTCGCGATGATGTTACTAATGCAGCCAGCTTGAGGTCCACATGGGTTGTATGCGGCCCCCGGACCAAAATGAGTTTGACACCCCTGCGCTAGTCGCTTCAGTCGCTCGTATCGCTCTTGCTGCACAGAAGCGATTCTCTGTCGCTTCACTCGCGTCGCACTTGGTATATTCGTGCGGTAAGTTTGCAATAGTATTAGCATCTCCAGATTTGGTCTTTGGTGTCTGAGTCATTGCAGAGATAATGTGACAGGGTGAAGTCAGTAGTCATGGGTTGCCACCTCTGTCTGACAAAAATCCTGGACATTTCAAACTCAATCGACTTTTTTGCTTGTTAATATTTTTCCGGGACAGGCCATTAAAAACAGTAGTAAAAATTGGGACAGGTGGCAACACTGATTGCACCTTGGTACCATATAGCATACTTTAAATGAAAGGTAGTAAAATCATTGATTATATTATTCAAATACAAAATCCAAATATACAATATTAAATATAGGCTGTATATATTACAATCTATCATTTTCCCTACTTAGTTTGCAATAGTATTAGCGTCTCCAGACAATTTGGTCTTTGGTTCCAAGTGACAGGGTGAAGTCAGTATAGTGTAGCTTGGTAACATGCAGTAGCATAGCCCTCCTGAGATGAGCAGGCGGTATGTAACTCAGGAGAACTCTACCTATTTAATTTGGAATTATGTCGGAACTCACCTGTGCTCAACTCCACCTATAGCTGTGCCACAGACGATCCCCAGACATTCAGGAACAAACAATTTGGAATTAAGTCGGAACTCACCTGTGCTCAACTCTGCCTATTGCTGTGCCACAGATGATCCCCAGACATTCAGGAACAAACAATGTTGCCAAATCTCCATGGAAAAGTGTCTTGGCAACTGCCCAGCAACATTGCTCAGCAAAACCACAAATTATGTTTCCTCGCAGAGGATACTCAACACATTAAGGGGTGACACAGAGCTTTACTCTGGATCAGCTAACACTGAAACTTATAATGACATTTCATTACATTACGCTAAGCTTACATTTTTATTTGAAGCAGCTCACAGTTAGTGTATTGATTACAGTCCCTGGAGCAGTGTGGGGATAGGTGTCTTGTTCAAGGGTGCTTCGGCCAGGGTGGAAGGGATTGGTAAGGATGGCGATTGAACCTCCAACCCTATGATCTACAGTGCACTTCCCTAACCATTGTTGAACACCACAGCTAATATACATATAGGCCTACTTGTTTTATATACTGTACATTAGGGTTGCCAACCGGTCCTTGAAGTACAGAACTGTCCAGTATTTAGAGATACAAGTATGGTTCTGTGTTAAGCTGAAAGGGGACAACATGTATCTGGAAAAAAAAAATTCTGGGGGAGGACCCCTACACCCCCCATGAGAATGACATGCCCCATATTTTTTCACAGACACTAGGCAACCCTAATATTCATATACAGTACGTAGGCCTATATCATATTATACTGTATGCATATCTTATATATCAGCTACCTCAAAGAAAATGTACCCCCTTATATGTTACATGTTATGTATAACATAATCCCTCATGTAATTAGATAAACCTTTGCATGTTTTGCAACAGAATTCCACAAGTAATTAACTTTCTATACACTACAAAAACATACAGTATATATTAAATCTCATCTCATACTATCCAAGATCGGACCACTCAACAATGAAGACAAGGATTTAATTACCAATCTGTCGTCTCGATGTGCTGATGTCCCGCTGTCTGGGTATGGTGTAAGGTGAAGCTCTACAGAAGCCCTCTACCACTACTTTTAGTAAGCAAGCATCCTGAATAGTTGACTCTTTGCAGCAAACCTACATTTTCCAACAGATGCAGCTGTAGACCAACATTTCGATTTCACATCACACTCGGCTATTTGTATGCTATTGGAGGAATGTTAAGTTTCAGTTCTTCTGTACATGTGACATACACACCTGGCTAACTACCGGCTCTTTGTAATTGCCCTCCTTCCATCATTAAACTACACACGTCACTATACGCAACATTTGTACAAAGTCCAAAGGAAAGACAATAGCGAATAGAAGAACCTGAAAGGCATGCTACTACGGTTGGGCTGTTTTTTGTTTTTTTTGCTGTTCCCAACTAACCTGTTCTTCCTTGCCTGTCACATTTGCATTACGTCTTATCTGATTTGCATTGTCTTATCTGCATGTGACAGCATTTTTCTAAATCAGGGATGGGCAACTGTAGGCCTGGCGGCCATGTGGCCCACCTCCTCATTCAGTGTGGCCTGTAGATAAAACATAATAATAGTAAAAAATGTAATCGATTAAATTAACAATTAACTAAAACCATACATGGCTCTGAACTATAGTGAACAGCTCTGAGCCAAACTGCTGCAGCACAATGTTCTCTAGAGGACATTAGTGGAACTTCATTTCCATTGAGGGCTGATGAAGCAGTCAGTTCATCCACCTAGGCCTATTCTTCTTAATACCACAAGACTATTCATAAAATGTCCAAATACAGTATGTAACATATACACTTCATCCAATAACAAAATGGTTCTAAAAACCTGCCAAGACACAACTATCTTGAGTTCATTTGCATTTCGACCGTCTTCATTTAGACATCTACTGTGTCATTTAACACCGTGAGATTAGACAGGTGCCTTTGAGTAAAAAGTAGTGTCACTGCCACTAGAACTAGATGAGACCAGGGGTGGACAAATTGCTGTATATATTCTGCCTCAACGAAGCAAAAATTGTACATTAACTGTGCAAACTAATTTTATTTTTCACAGTATGAACACATGAGTCTTTGGGGTTTTGGCTGAAAAGGTTGTATGTATTTGGAGGTGCAAATTTAAACTACTAGTTTTAGTTACTAAGGACACTGCAATGAATCGATTTCAAATTATCAATTAAATATTCTGGTTAGTTGTCAGGCTACACATCAGCCTGAAACGTACTGTGTCAGACTTGAATAAATAACGTAGGCCTACTCAAAGTTACAAATCTTCACAAACATTTCATAAAACAGAAATATTACTATGACAAAATGTGTCTGTTTATGGTAGGCCAATGTCGTACAATTTATAAAAGGAAGATAATTATACATGCAATGTCAAAATATTACCAGCAGGTGGCAGCACTAGATTAAACTGCAGGTGTATACTAACAGCCACAGGAGGACACTGCAGGCCACTTTGCTTTGATGCAATTTATTATAATACACTTGAAAACACCGATCATAGTTTGATAAATATGTACATGATGAATAAGTAAGCACATGAGGCAACTTCTTCTGCTAACACTTCTTCAGACTGACAACAAAGGTTTATATGACTAATCGACAGGTGTAGTGAGTGAATTTACACAAAGTGGAATGATTGTGGGCAAATAAAAAAGAACATTCTGAGAGTGCTGTCCTTGAGTTTTTAAAAAAAAATTCATCTGCTTTATGTGGGAATCAGCTCCCAGTTAAATACCGTGAAGAAGAATCATTAGGCGATATGGGTGAGTGCGTCTTCTACACTCTAGGGAGCGAATCCTTTCAAATTCTTTGTATAAGCAGTAGATGTGGTTTTGAGTAAAACCGACTTTGACATTGACTGACTTTATGAAGCCGTAATGATATATTGTGAGTGTGTAGTGTCATCATTATGTGACATTAATAGGGGCAGCGTAAGTCCATGTTGGTGTCACATGAGATCTGCGTTGAGCCTGATGTTTGTGATGGAGGGCGTTGGGCTAAACACAGCTGTGATGTAATGTCTCTCTGCTTGTCCACCACAGCGTGAGAGAGAGAGAGGAGCAGCGACTTTATAAATACCCCTGATCAGCAGCTGCTGGGTGGGGCAGAGGGTGGCAACAGAACACTCAAAAGACACCGACCGAGTGACCTAGCGACAGGTCTCACTCTCACGAGTGGACGTGCCACATTTCTGAAGGGGATTGTCATGTGTGTGAGAAAGAGTTGGTGTGTGTGCGTGTGTGTGCGTGTGTACATCTAAGGGGTGGTTCCCTCAATCGCCTGAACGGGTGATTGTTTTTCACTGATATGCTCTTTATTTTTGTTTTTACTGAGGTTGTCCTTGGTGTCGCTGTCAGTTTGTTTGTTTATGACGAAATGCAACCTTGCAGTCAGGGTCTTATTCATTCGCCCTAACAACTAAATCATATTTGTGCTGCCACCGTCTCGCTCTCTCTCTCTCTCTCTCATCATCTCCTCATTCTGACACACACAGAGAAGCAGCTCTCTCTTCTCCAGGCTCACCAGATGTGTGGTGCAAGTGGTAAGTCTAAATCTGAGGCCTGCTGATGACCTAGTCCTCTCCCAAAGACTGGATGCTGGCATGCCTGCAGACAACATTTCAAAACCACCTTTGGCAAGCAAATACAGGCTGACATATACTCAATAGGGGCCCACTAGAGGTCGTCGACCCCGTACAGCGAGAAATTAGC